>NC_135869.1:21839553-22069553 GCF_031162955.1 Sander vitreus | reverse complement strand
CTGACATACTGTGTAACCAATCAGAGAGCCAGAATAGCAGCTAACAGGCTTAATCAGCCCTGTGTGAACTCATTAGGCAAGGGCTTGAATGTAACAGTTCATTTATATGTAAAAGTTCCGCACTCTTTCAAATAGTAAAAATTAAACAAATAAAAAAAAAAAACATTACACAACCATCCTCAACTATTTTGCTTTGCCATTAGATAGACGGTGTCTGTAGTCATGTTTCCATCAACTTATTTTTATACGCATTTTGAAGTATTGCATTAGAAAATGTTGATGAAAATGTCAAAATTCAAAAAAAGTTCCTCAAACTCGCAAAAAAGTTTTTGCCTTTTTTCGAAAAAGATATAATGCTTTGCTGAATAAGTTGTGACATAGCGAACGTGTAACTCACATGACTATAGTCCTGGTATCCATCGGATGGGGGAAGGATCGGGATATGGGTCCCATCCAGTGCAGTTATAGCCTGTGCCTCGGGTAAATTGATGAATTGGTTCAACAGCTTGAATCGTATGGCCCTGCACGCCACGTATACACAGTGGTGAACGGTTGTCTCACTGACACCAAATGTCTCTGCCACAACCCTGTATTCTGCACAGGTGGCCAACTTGTACAATGCTACCTCTCTCCATTTAGCCAAAGAACTTAGCTTCTAAACTCTTTGATTTAGCAAGCCGGTTTGCAATCTACAACCATGCTTAACGTCAATTTGTGACAAAACTACGCTTTGCGTAGATCTAAACCATAGACAGTATATAAACTGGACCAACAGATCCCATGGCTCTGGACGGAGACCGGAACAGAGCGTTACTGCGCAACCTCCAACTGAGCTTGACTACGTAGATATGACGTGAGCAACCTGTCTGAAAGTTGTAAGTCTTCTAGAAGCTGTACCAAGAGAAATCTCAATCATTCCGAATCTTGCAGAGACGGAGAGCGTAGGTATATGTATAAGGAGATAACATGAACACAGGCTAATTATTGCTAACTAAAATGTTAACATTAGTAATTAAACTTAAACAGCTAATGTAAGTAGAAACTGCCTGCGAGCTTCTCCTGTACTGTACGGTAATTCCTCTACTGTGCGACAGTAAGTCCGGTGGTTATGACACAATCGTTAGCCTATTTTTACAAAAACGTCTGCTACGGAGCCATAACGTGAGATACAAGGTAATGGAGCCTTTTATACATTGTCGTGTTTCTTTAGAAAATAAACAATGGACAAATAAAGTCTTTAAACGCTTCAGATGTAAAGTTATTCGCTGTCAAAGTGATGCCAAAATGAATGGGAGTCAATGGAATGCTAACGGGGGGTGATCGTTTGGTAGCATCAAAATGGCGCCATAGGAGGTTCGAGTTCTGAAGCGAAGCTTACCCCCTTGCTCTGAACCAGTTGATGGAAACACTTTAAATTCACATTTTTTTTCTTTTTTGCGACATTTTAAAAGTTTACTTAAAATTCGCTTGACAATTAGATGGAAACATGACTTGTGTCCGGCATCTGTCTGGTCTCCCAGTTTGCCTTTAAAACTACTCTTTGGCCGGTAGTCATGCAATAAATAAAAATAAATGTGACCATTGGTCTGTCAACTGGTTTGTGCTCTCAGACCTGGGCCTTGATTTTCTGGTAAGGCTGGATGGATCCTGGTTTGCACATCACCATCCCTCTCCTTATATCTTCTCTCTTCAGTCCTCGGACCAGAGCGCCCAGGTTATCTCCTGCTTCTGCCCGATCCAGAGACTTGTGGAACATCTCAATACCTGAGCAAAATAAGCTAGATGAAATTCCTGTGTGAACACCACCACTCATACAGTAAAGTATTATTTAAGCTGAACATATATCAGCAAATAATCAGCCATACAGTAGGTGTTCAACTGGGATGATATTTTGTGATCGTGAAGGTTATGTTATATGATTCATATTTACATACTCAAACAATTCAGTGAGCCCCTAATGCCCTGTATGGAGGTGTCTGCATTTGTAAAGTTTCTCCATTTATTCAGATTTTTCCTTCATATTGTGACCTGTCTGCAAATTTGTCATGCTGTGGTTATGTGCTTTGTAAGTAACACAGGAGCTCCTCCTCCTGAGTTTCTGTTGCTTTTTTCCCCCCTCCCTTTCACTCACCTGTAACCACTGACTTGAAGCTGCGATTGTGGCCCACAAACTCACAGTCGTCTCCTTTCTTGATGATACCCCTCTCCATAGTGCCCGTCACCACCGTACCTCTGCCTGAAGGACACAAAAGAGAACACTCAAATTTAGATCAAATAACTTTTTCATGTCACTACCATCTGACTCGTTTTGAGATTTTTACAGCTAGGGAGGAGGAAGTCAGTCATAATAGTTCACCACTGAACAGAGGCAACTACATTAAAGCTATGAATTAATTACAATGAAACTAATACCACCAATATTCCTCCCTAATTGGGTTCAGCATTACAACAGTATTGAGACGAAAAGTGTGCAGGTTGCATTTCTTGTAGTTGCCTACCTGGGATTGAGTAAACCCCTTCAATGGGCAGAAGAAAGGATTTTTCCAGCTCTCTTTTGGGCAGAGGAACATAAGAATCCACGATCTCCAGCAGACTCATCACTGCATTTACACCAAGTTCAGGCTCTCTGTTCTGAAATGGAGCAAAACAAAAATAATTAAGTCAGATCACATCGAGATGCCTCACGTTAGAGGCTCAAAATTTACTGCAATTAGCAACAAGATTTTGCTGACTGAACCATTATTTTTACTGTAGCTCGTTGTTAAAACCATGCAAAAGTAGCTGACAGAGCTGTAAACCACTAGTGGTTAAGATCAGCAAAGTATTATCTAAATTGTAAGAAAAATGACTGCAGGCATTCCCCCTCACCTCCAGGGCGCAGAGGGCTGAGCCTATCACAACAGGTGTGTTCTCGCCATCATAGCCAAATTCTGTGAGCAGCTCGCGGATCTCGATCTCCACCAGTTCCACCATCTCCCGGTCCTCCACGGCATCGGCCTTGTTGATGAAAACCACAACATGCTCGACACCTATCTGCCTGGCCAACAGGAGGTGTTCTCGTGTCTGAGGCATCTGGCCGTCAGTGGCCGCCACCACCAGGATGCAGCCGTCCATCTGAGCTGTGCCTGTAATCATGTTCTAAAAAAAAAGAGAAGATGTCGAGGTAATTAATTACATTTAAGTTATTTATAATGTAAATAAATAAGGTTGAAATGCTTATGGAGAAACAAGGATTCTGATCAGCTAAAATAACCAGTCCTTCCAGAAAAACGCTATTATGCGATCACATAATTCAATGCATAATCAGCCAAAGTCTGCATATTGATGCAGGGGCCGCATTTTTTCAAATACGCCGCACTTTCGTTGCAAAAAAGTCACATATATCTTAGAAAGTTGAAAAATTTTGCCATTTTCCCCTGTTGCCATGGGAACATTATGAAGTGATGTAATTATGCAACGTGAACATCATCGAAAAGCTGCAAACCCCGCGATGAAACCGCAGTTTTTGCAAGTACCCGCAATTTTTGCAAGTTCTCGCAATTTCATTGCATAAATATCCCGCATATTCCAGCGCATTTTTTTAAGAAAACGTGGCATATAATCAAGGACTTTTTGCCCGCAACAATCACAAATTTTCTGGAAGGACTGAATAACAACAAAGCTGCATTATGTTCAGCACTTTCCTGGCCAGGCCTGTTGCTTTGAAGAACTTAAGTAAAGGCAGATTACCTTGACATAGTCAGCATGACCAGGACAGTCTGTGTGAGCATAATGTCTGTTGGCTGTGGTGTATTCCACATGAGAGGCATTGATGGTGATTCCTCTGGCCTTCTCTTCGGGGGCATTGTCAATGTCCTCATATTTTTTATAGTTAGCACCACCAGCGTCAGCGAGCACTGAGGACCCAAAAACATACCAAGGTCACATTTCTGATTTCTTGTTACCCAAAACTATATATATATATATATATATATATATATATATCATATATATATATATATATATATAAAAAAATTAGGCCTCAAATTGTCGTAGGTTAGTGGAGCAAACTCAGTCTCTAGAGCCAATTAATGTTGGATTTAAGGTAATCTGGGCCAGTGTAGAGTAAAACCTAGGACGTCAGGGACTCTACCTTTTGTGATGGCTGCAGTCAGGGTTGTCTTTCCGTGATCAACATGACCAATTGTTCCAATGTTCACGTGGGGCTTGTCCCTGCTGTATGTCTTCTTAGCCTCTGCAGCAAAGGTCCGCCGACTCAGGGGCACAGCAGACTACAAGACAAAAAACAACAACACAGGAATAATATATAATATAATAATGTAGTTTCCAAATCCATGTTAAACAGTCTATAGACTGCAGTTTGTGTGTACACTCACCAATTTAAAGGAGCTGTGCAGGAGGCATGGCGAAGACAGCTGAAGGGCTGACAAGAGGGAATCAAAATGTGAGAATTACATAAGTTTAGAAAATGGCTGATTATTTGACATGATTATCTAGTGTATAATTCCACCATGTGTTCCAGTAAACCCTTTTTTATGTCAGACATTGACAGACATTTAAACTATTATTTATCTTTTTCAGTCTCACTGCAAAATATACTGTATGTAGACATCTGTTGATAGCAATACTTTGTCTCAATTTTCGGTTAGCGCTGAATGTCTCACACATCTTTGCTGACTATCATCTAATTTAAAAGTATGCCAGTGTCACAAGGTAAAGCATCACTGTCATTTTAATAAAAAAAAAACACTCAAATACTGTGAAATAAGCATGTATGTTTTGCACCTGCAATAACCAAAGTCTCATTATTTTCTGATGATAGGAATGGGACTGTGTCAGAGTTTTTGATTCTGATTTACAGTTTACATCAGGTAATTCGCTGAAAGCAGCTCTGCAGCAGCTTGCATTAAGCTAACAAACCCTTTGAACCAGAAGGGAAGACCCGACACTGTCATTCTCCTCCAAATGAGCTGCTGTTAGTTATTAAACAGTAGGTTTCGATATCTAACTGCCTATAATATTAGCTAGTTTCAATCATTATTCATCAGTCAGTTCTCATCCTCAGCTAGCTGTATCGTTAGTTAACAATCATTGGTAACGTGACCTTGCTCTGCTATTGAAGAGACAGCAGCATCTATTTTTTCATGATATAACATGTTTCTACAAACACAAACAACATATTATCTTATCTATACAACAAATCCGGGTGCTATGAATCAACAAAGTGCCAGAAATGCAGAGTCATTTACTACAAGAAAATTAAACTAATTTACCGGAGAAACATGCACGCAATCCCACAAGCGCCGCCATCTTGGATGGTGAGGCAAAACCAAGACGATCATAAAATCAAGAGAGTACCTCACCAGCTCCAAAACTGTCGCCCATGCAGCAGACAAAAATGGCGTTTTATTCGTTACAAACATAGATTGGTTACTATGGTATACTAATAGAATGCTACCACTACGAATGGTGTTAATTGTGTTTTCAATACCACTACTACTAATGATAACAATACACATCAAGACATGACTTATTAAAAGTATTTAATAAGAGAACGTGCCAAACTGCAGGTTTGAGGATACAAGCAGATCATTACTCTAACTTGCTTATTTTATCTGGGGCATTGGTGGAGAAATGTTTGATTTTTACTTGTCACGCTTTTAACAAATGTGTTAATATCTAAATCTAAATCAATCACCAAAATCACATATGTTGTAAGCTGCACGACATGAGGAAATTATCATAATCTAATTGCAATTAATTGGAATTTCACGAGGCGCTATTCTCCTCTTACTTTTACTGATACTCTCTGAACGCCGTGCGTACAAACGTCACTGATTTACCTTAAACACGCTAATAGGTGGAGTTTGCATAGAAAAAGGTAGTTTGCTGTTGTGCCTTTTAAATGCCAAGGTTATAATACTGTCAGTTTTACAATATTATACATTTTAAAGTACTGAATTAGCATAGAACATGTGAATACTTAAATGACACAAAAGATGAGGAAAGAGTTCGGAAAAACATTTTGCTTGCCAATTTGGTTCAAGGTTTACGGTACAGCATGGCAGCCTCCTTGCCACACGTTAGCTAGAATGTTCTTCTAGCGCATTCATGTATCTGTGTATAAAGGGAAGTTAACTTGTTTTAAAAAGACGCAGTGTATCTATTTTTCCAACACAGCTTTATAGGACTCTTGTAAAGGTAAATTGTGCTAAGATTAAGGATTATATAGGGTTACTGCGTTTTTAAATGTTTTTAAATTTAGCATGATTCTAGTGATGTAAACTAATGAGCTGTAACGTTACTGTCGAATAGCAGTGAATGGGGTCCTAGAGGTAGTGCAAGGTTAATGCCAGGGGTCATCCGAGAGTAAAGCTTAAAACTGTCTTCTGGGTTTGCTTCCTGTATTTTGGATTCATTTTCACAGGCCCTGTCTACTGCACGTCATTTTTGAATCCGGTTGTCCTTGTCTTGTTGATGTTTCTTGTTTTGCTCATCAGCGGTGCACATCATGGCAGAAGACAGACCAACTAGGAGATATCCACAGAACCTTCAGGGGGTCCTGCAGCTAGCAGTGGATGCTGGATCAGCCGCAGAGGGACCTGCCACTGTTGAACCCATGTCAGAGGAGGTGAGGGCCTGTTAATAATACATTGCAAACCTAAGGAGGCTTTGGGCAGAAAGCCCTACACGCACACATCTCGTTTGTTCCAGACTTTCTAGTCCACGTCAGTTAGTTCTCACTGTACTTTAGACGGTCTTTTTTGGTTATTGATTGTTTTAACTATTTTTTTTTCAAGCGAAAAGGCCCATATTTACTGGTTTCAACTCCTACAATTTTAATATTTGTTGTTTTTCTTTTCTATGCTTTTGAAGTAAACATCTTTGTATTTTGGCGACATGGACTGTGGGAAATTGTAAAAGGCTTTTTTTCTGACCTTAATTGGTGATGAAACTAATTGTTAGTTACAGCTCTAGACACAAGTGCTCTTCAAGTGCTCAAAACTATTTGCAGGCATTGTTCCATCACAAGGTCATATGTGTTTATCCATTGTTTCTCATAAGGCCTCTATCAGAACCAAAACAATTTATCCCAGTGCCCCATGGGTTCTTCTGAAATGATAACCCCTTTTCAAGTCAATTTGGGCTCAGTCCAGGTACTTCGGATTTTTGTGTGTGTTTTGAGATGTTTTTAAAGGACAGTCCATCTTAGGGAGGTCTGGTTTTAATTTGGACCCATGAAGACCTCTAACTTGCATCAAAGGTAAGCAACATTCTTGTACTCTTTATTTGTTACAGAGGAAGACGTGGCTGGGAGATGCTCTTGCAGAAGTCTGTAAAGGCCCGATGGATGAAGTGGAGCAGATAAAGCACTGCTTGGCCGTCTTACGCAAAGAGGGAAGGAGCGAACGGGAGAGAGAAGGAGAGGAGGAGAGGGATGAAGAGGATGAAGATGAGCGGGAATCAGCCTTTGAATTGCTGTCAGAGTTGTGTGAGAACCTGGACAATGCTAGAGGTTTGTTATAAACAGTATTATAGTTGATGTTTTCGTTGTTAGCATGGACTTAGAACCACTAGCTGACTAGAGGTTATGAAAAAAAAAAATACTATATGTTGGCCTTATCCTGACTTTGTCCTCTATTCCTGTGCTTCACAGACCTAATGACTCTTGGTGGACTGGAATTGTGCCTCTCCCAGTATCTGTGTCATGCCCAAAGTGGACTGAGGTGGCGTGCTGCCCATCTTATCGCTACCTGTGCCCAGAACATGTCGCAGGTGCAGGTCCACTTGTTTAGCATCGGGGCACTGCCAAAACTGCTGCAGCTGACAGACTCAGACCCCCACCCCACCGTCAGAGTGAAAGCCCTTTATGCTGTGTCGTGTAAGTATCTAAGACAGAGCTGCAAAAATTAAGTACGAAACTCGCTCAATGTTGAATACGGTTTACTTGAAACTGGCTATTAATGTTACTGACTAGTGGTTTGATCAGAAGCATGAATTGGTTTTTTGACAGCAATGAAAGAGTGTAAAAACTTGAGACTAGATTTGACGTTCAGGATACAGTTCACCTCAGAACAGACTGTAACTGTATCCTGTTGTGACTTTAGGTCTGGTTCGAGAGCAGGAGGCAGGACTGCAGGCATTCTTGTCCCATGATGGCTTCTCAATGCTGATGCGAGGCATGCAGTCAGACAACGAGAAGCTCCAAACTAAGTCTGCATTCCTTCTGCTCAACCTGCTCATGTCACATCCTGAAACGAAAGGTACGAATGAGAGAGGAATCGAAACAGGACAGTGCGTTTAACTAAGCTTGGGATTATTTTTTATTTTTTGCCATCACAGCCTTTGTCTGAAAATCTGGCAATGTTTGCCCTGTAAAATCATATTCTGTAAATTAAAAGAGCAGATATTCACAAATTAAATTTTTTTTTATGACGAACAGTTCACTAATTATTTTACAAAAAGAAGCTTGCTAATGATGATGATAATAATAATAATAGCCTAGAACCTGAGTTCCCAACTCCAGACCTCCAGGCACCCCTACCAGCTCATGCTCAAGCCCTGATCCAACAGTAGGGGCTGGTGTGTTGCTACAGGTGTGTTCCAAACATAAAGCGATCAGTATGTTTTTAACTACTGTTGTTGTGTTATCGATTTTATTTTTCCACTGCTCGGGTCTAATAAATTGATGACTGATGGGCTTGCAGTTTTGACTGGGAAGTACTTCTACTATTACTAGTACTACTACTATTTTGGGTCAGATATATTATCTACATATTTTTCCTTCTTCCTGCAGACACAGTTGTCTCCATGGGTATGGTACAGCAGCTGGTATCTGTTCTTCGCACACCACACTCAGATTTCCATGAGCATGTGCTTGGCGCCCTTTGCTGGTAAGAAACCTCTTCTCTTAATTTCAACCTTGCTGTCTCCAACATCCACAAGTTGACATTAATTCATGGTTCAGTAGTAGTTGAACTCTTTTTTGTTTCTGATGTCCTGTCTAGTCTGGTGGAAGACTGTCCACAGGGTCTCAAAGACTGCAGGAATCCTGCTTTGGGTTTGGAGGAGTTACTCAGACAGCTATCCAAAGAGCTCCAAGGAAAAGAAGAGAGCCAGGTAATGCCTATGTCTTTAAGCCTGATGGTAAAAGATGGTAAACCTTGGTTCAAGTATTGTGTGAATGTAGACCTAAAATAGTTTTTTAGTCTTTATTTTTAAAAGCAAGCAGAGATGTTTATAAGATGGTTGTCTTTTCTCATGTACAAAGCTATGACTGCATGATGGCAAAATGTAGTGTTGTGGAAATGTGTACAATATTAATGAAATAGTAAGTCTAAACAAAAAGCAACCAAATTCTGACTAAATGCATTTTCAAGTGCCAACTAGAAGCCGACACGTCAATACTTTTCCATTATACAATTTAACTTTTAGGCAAATGAAGATGTCAGTTTTTTAAATCCATTGTCTAGGACAAGGCTTTATTCTTGTCCAGGAACATCTTTGAAAGTCACATTTTTGTTTCCAACAGGAAGAACTGGACTTCTGTGAGCGTATGAGGGTTACATGTTTCCGCGGGCAGCAGTCAGATGACAATGGGATGGATCGCTGAAGTCTTATTTACCTCACCTGTTTTGGTATCAGTGTGCAAAGATGTTAACATTTGTGATCTGGATCGTAGATGTTAAGCAAAGTTTTTGTCTGTTAGGAAAGATGCTGTCCATATTTTGCATGCAATACAGGAGCTGGATTGTATTGTGTAAATAGCTCTAATGTATAAAAGTACTTCTCAAGTCAGCTGCTATTTTTAGTCCAGTGTTTTCAGTTCTTCAAATCTTAAATGTAACGCCTAACCAAATATCAATCTTCCTCACAGGTAGTATGTATTTTCTGTTTGAGTTGTTAATATTTACATCCTGAATGTTAATTTAGTTACACATGCAACCAGGTATTAATTGTTGTAAGTTAGCATTGTCTGAAGTCACTGAGTTAAAGTTTATTCATTTCAGTTTAGTCGATTGTCTCTTAAAGTGCTCATATTATGCTTTTTGGCTTTTCCCCTTTCCTTTATTGTGTTATATATCTTTTTTTTTGTGCACGTTTATAGGTTTACAAAGTGAAAAAGCCCAAAGTCTACTCCAAAGGGACTTACCATCTCCAACAGAAAACACTGTTCACAAACTGCTCCAAACAGCTCTATTGTAGTCCAGCTTTTACTTCAGAGACAAACGTGCATCACTTTGTAACACACGTTATAATGCTCGCCTAGCTGCTAGCATGACACTCCCTCATACTCTGCAACTGACTAGCTAGCTGTACTTACTGCGCATGTGTGACTTCCAACAAAGATGGTACAGAAGTGTGATGTCTCACTCTGTAGCTAAAACAGAGAGCTCAACACACAGGGTGAAAAGAGGAGCTGCAGCAATGTGCAGTACAACAACAATATGGTGTTTTCTGAAAATTAAACCACATAAACCTATTCTGGTACAACCTCTAAATACAATTATGAACCTGAAATGAGCATAATATGAGCACTTTAAGAAATTACTCAGAATAATGGACATCATTGTTTGTTTTACACCATATTTATTAATAACACAACAATATTGGAGTATTTATACATATAATAGCCAGCTCACATGTGAAAAATGTTGCCATCACATGCACAACCTACACATAAACATGGATGTCACGCAAAATTAAAATATTTTGGCACAAATCAGAATACAGATATTATTCTAAACTGATATTTGTGGTGTTTCTTTAGGTTTTGTTGTAGACCATGGTATTTTAAAATGTTATGACTATTTGTATGATATTTCAAATGCAAACTGGAAACACATAGTAAAATATCTTGACATTGAAAGCTGCTCTTTTTATCTTTTGAACTAGCCAGTAGCTGTCAAGTGCTGTCCAGTAGAAGAACTGCCCTTCTTCTATTTTCCTTCTTTGATTGGTTTATATTAAAAACTCAAAGACCTACAAAAAGTATTTAATAGGTAGTTTTGGATTTCAATAGGGTGATGGAGATACTTCAGACTCATCCACAGGGATGCTGATTAGGACCGCTTCCATTTTGCAAAGTCCTCCTTCTCCACTGCCTTTACATCACCCACAGCTATTAGTAGCTGTGCCAAATAATATGTCACCATGACAATAGCATGACCATGCTCAATTGGATCTGTCACCTTGAAAACCTGCAGAGCCAGTGACAGGTCAGACACCATGAAGGTCAAACTTCCTAACAGTGTTGCCGCATGGCGGGTTCTGATGGCTAATGCCCCCATTAGAGAAATTAAAACAATGTAGACCCCCACAGCTGGAAGCAGAATGTCTGAGTTTGGTGCCTTCCGCAGGAATGGATATATGTAGATGTAGACACCTCCTCCCACCATTAACAGGATCAGATATAGAAAACGGATCCAGGAGGAAGAGGAAGAGGAATATGCCACATAACGACTGGAGAGGAAGGTGAGTGAGTACAGCAAATGAGCCACAGCAAATGCACCCATTCCTGAAACAGATGTGTGACATGTTAAGGACATACAATACATCAATAAATAACAGGCCAATGTTTTGCTTTATGCAAATCTTTGCAGCTTTAATTTAGAGGGTTCTACTGATCACAGAGTATATTAATATTTTTTTATACTATAAAAAATAAACTTTATTCATCACATACAACTGCAGTACAATGTAGTGAAATTCAATCTGCATTTAACATATCCTAAGCATTTGGAACAGTAGACATACAGTGCCCAGGGAGCAACTTGGGGTTCAGTGTCTTGCTCAAGGACACTGACATTCAGTCCGGGATCAAACCACCAAGCTTGTGGTTGAGGGCTGACCCCCTTTACACTCTGTGCAACATGCCATTACATGTACTTCTATACATGCAATGTACATTCTCTAACTATGAGGCCAACCTGCAGCTTAGTTTGCATTTTGAAAATGCCTGGATTTGTGCTTCACTGATGTACAAATTCTTACCATGCAGAAAAAGCTCAGGCCATACAAGACAGCAGTCACCAACAGCAGAGAAGAGCAGTCCTCCCACCACACCCAGGACACTCTGCCCTCCATTCCAGCTCAGCACTGCTGCAGCCAATAGGAGTGTTGGTGCTGATTTGACACCCGCAGACATGATGGAAGCAGGTGAGTCAGGAGTCCACAGGTAGAAGTACACAGCTGTGGATAAAAAGAAAGGCGAGAGAGAAAAAAGGAGAGCACAGGACTGATAGAGAGGAAATGACAGAAAGAAATGGGAGACATGTCACAGCATGAATTTGAAGAGTTGGCTGAAATTATGATTTTATCCTTTCCACATAGAGAAAATGTAATTAACATAAACAACTATTGGCCAATGACTGTTGGTAAGAATAAAGGAATATTAGGTACCATGTTTCTCCTCTGCCGCCTGTCATAGGCAGCTGTCTCAAGGATGTCCATCGTCTCAGAATCAGCACTGCCGTGGGCTCAAGCAGATGTCCCAATTGGATCCTTTTACGCACCTTGTATTTTATATCCTGTCTTTGCCGATCTGCCTTTACTGTCTTTGTCACCAACACACAATCCTCAGGTGTTCTTGTCCTGTTCCCCTGTCTCAAATATCTGCAAATCTCTGCTGTGTCTCTGTCTGTTGGTATTTCACAGCAAATGAACTTTGGACTGATCCTCGCCTTCTGATTGCACTCTGATAATCAGTGTTCTCCCTTTGTTGAGTTCTCATGGACAAACAGCTGACCTTTGACCTCTTCAGCTAGAATATATTGGTGACACAAACACATGAGGGGCAAAGTTGAACTACCAGTAAACTCATATGATAAAGGTCATTTTCTTACTTTACATGTAAACTTCTGATGATTGTTGGTAATGACAAATAAATGGTGTGGAAATGGCCAGAAAGGGATTTCCTTTGGTAAAATCCTTCAAATCATATCTCTTAACCTTGTAGGTGATGCAAAATGAACTATTCATCTCTGCAACAACTTTGACTACAGTTAGAAATAGATGACTGCTGTATGTCAAGGCTGGAAACTGTGTTTTCACAACTGTTTAATGTCAAAGCAAAAGTCTGCTGCTGTACAGGATTATTTGCCAACATATGTTTAAAATGTAATATATGACACATTTTAAGGGGTTGGGATCAAAGGATAATCTTAATAAAGAAAATTATTTCACATTGCATTGTATGAGTTCACCAGATGGCCACACTGCTTTCGATTTCTCCAACAAGACGAAACACATAGTTACATTGTGCATGTAGGAAAAATTTCTGTCTCATCTGTCATACACAGCTTTTTCTTTGTTGCACTTTACAAGCGATTCTGAATGCACCTGAAATCGCTTGAATGGATGGAAGCTTATGGTGTGATAATTCCACACATTGAGAACTAACAATGATTAACTATGGCCTCTCTAAACTTTGTACTCTGATTTCCCACAATTCCTGGAGTCGTGGGCCGATTGTTGTGCTTCACATTGGGAGAAACGCAGCTCTGCAGAGGTGTGGGATTATCTGGTGAGTAGAGCAATAAATAAGTGTTATAGATGTCAAGATAGGACGTAATGTTGAAAGCCGACTTGTATATGTGTGTTTTGGTTTGTGTTGTCAAGTTGCAGGTGAATATTCTGGGCTATTTTCAGTATGTTTCCTTTTCTCAGCACAGGACATGGCAACCAGCTCTTCCTTCCAAAGGATTGGCGTTGTAGGTTATGGACATCTAGGTGTGAACTCCCACTTTCAAACACTTTCTGACATACATCATTGTATGATTTTATTATATGAGTCTTTTGCTTAGATCAATGTGTGTGTGTGTGTGTGTGTGTGTGTGTGTGTGTGTGTGTGTGTGTGTGTGTGTGTGTGTGTGTGTGTGTGTGTGTGTGTGTGTGTGTGTGTGTGTGTGTGTGTGTGTGCGAGTGCACTTCAGGGCAGTACCTGGTGGAGAGGATCCTTAAAGATGGAGCTGCTCTCGGTCTAACACTGGCTTTCGTTTGGAACAGAAATTTTGACAAGCTCAAAGGTTTAGTTCCTGATGAACTCATACTTGGTGACCTATCATCCTTTGCAGAAAGGTGCATACACTCATATTCCAAACACCAGTATTTGCATCTTATATGATCTCTGTGCTAGCATAGACAACATGCCCAGAATGTTCTGTGACATCTTTTTAAAATCATTTTAAAACTGTGTTTTACAGGCGATGTGATGTGATTGTAGAAGTGTGCCATCCGCAGATAGTGAAAGAATTTGGGCTTCACTTCCTGTCTAAGTCTCACTTCATGGTGAGATTATCCTCTGTTTAATGTGGAAGATGTTGCAAAACAGGGTATTTCATTTTTCTATTGTAGCATTTTATATATTGCTACATCCTTTGCTTCTGATGTTCCTGCTCCTCAACTGTAGACTATAACAGGTAAGAGTAAGAGGGGTGACAAGGTATGTTCATGTTTATCAGTGAGGCTTTTTTTTCTAAAGTCTGGTCTATTCTAAAGAGGTAATTTAGTTTTATTATTTTGGTTTTCTGTATTTTAGGAATACTCAATATGTTCGGGCAACTGTCTGATATGTTATGAATTTTAACATGGTAGCATTGTTTTCTTTTGTTGTCTCCAACAGATATATGCTCACTGGTCAGAACGGCTGACACATGTCTCTGTTTTAAACTGATGTGTAAATAAATGTGGGGTAAACCTCTTTATATATGTGCGCCTGCTCTACCAACTGAGCTAACCCGGCCACATAAATGTGATTTTAAAATAAAATAGGTGCTGTATGTAGCCATTACAGAAAATAAAAACACATATGGTGACAGTTCAGTTATTAATCACAAAATTATGACATCGTCTATTGTGCCTTTATGTATCCTCCTCTCAGGTGGGTTCTCCCTCTGCCCTCTCTGACCCTGCTCTGAATCAGAAGCTGCGTCAGGTGGCTCAGCAGTATGGTAGGACACTCTACGTCCCCAGTGGTGCATTATGGGGAGGCCAAGACATCCAGAGGCTAAATGATAGTGGAGCCTTGAAGGTAACACTGGGGTGGTGCAGGTGCTGTTTAGACTGAGTAGTACAGGAAGAGGAAGACATACAGTGGCCACTCTTCACATGGTTTAGACTTTGAGAATAAAGGTGCAGCTGGCAAGTGGCAAATCAACTATTATTTTATATTAGTACTCAGGATATGAGTGTCTTCTGGTAAACCTTATTGTGTTCTGATTGAACTCTGTTCCTTCTCTTGATTTGTTTTCAGGCTTTGTTTATAAGAATGTCCAAGCATCCATCCTGCTTCCGTCTGACAGGAGACGTCCTCTCTGATTGGACGGAGGAAGAGGGCAGGCGTGTTTTATTCAGAGGCTCAGTGGCAGAGTTGTGCCCACTTGCTCCAAACAATGTTAACACCATGGCAGCAGCAGCAGTGGCAGCAGGAACACTCGGCTTTACGGGTGTTCAGGGAGAGATTGTGTCTGACACAGCGTGAGTCCTATTAAACATCTGATTGATCTGATTGAGCCTTTCATATCTGCTTTAATCACACTTTACTTTCCATACCTGTTCCTCCTGACCCAGGTTAAGTGAGTATCATGTGGTGGAGGTGGAGGTGACTGGGCCCGGTGGCTTCTCAGTACACACAGTGAGGAAGAATCCAGCCAAACTCGGAGCTGTAACCGGCAGTGCAACATACAACTCCTTCTGGAATAGTTTACTAGGTGAGTACTGCATAGTTCCTCAAAGATCCTGATGGATCCTGCCAGCTATCTGCTACCACTGGTGGAAGAAGTCCTCAGATACTTTAATGAAAGTACCAATGTAGGTATTTCTGCCACTGTCTACTGGAAAGTCAGTTGGAAACAATGATGTAATTAATGTCATGAAATAACTGTTTAGGTCCAAATAAAAGAACAGATTTTGAGTTTGTGTGCAAATAAGTGAATTGTTGTCAATTACCCTTCATAATAAGTGTGTAATATCAACAGGGTAAAATTGTGGTAATTGTAAAATTGTGGGGATTAATTAAAGTATAAATTATAATTATATATAAATATATATATATTTTTTTTACAGTTTGCAGAGGTCATGGGGGCCGAGTTTACTTGTGCTGAAACAGACGAGAACTCTGCAGGATTACCTACGACACAGCAAAACAAGCCAGATAAATCAGATGGTTTATAGTGGGTGTGTTGTGTGGATGGGGTCACTGGATCAGTATGTTACAAAGAACTTGAAAACCCACAGACCTTGGATATTTGTGTTCCAATAAACTGCATGCATACAAAGAAGAGCCAGTTATCATTTGTAAAACACTTATACTGTAGGTACATATATATATATATATATATTTTTTTTTTAATACTTTATTAGTTAATCTGGTGCAAGATTGTACAAATGATAAAACTCTTACAGGCAGTGTGAGCATATGCCTGGTAAAATCATTTCCATCTTCTGTTAAGGACAAAAAGTCAAGTCTAGCTCTTTCCCAGCCATCTCTCTATGTCCTTCACCTGTTCCCTTTTTTGCTGTCTGTCTCACCTCTATTCCCTTAACAAATAACAGGCAAACCCAGAAATAATTCACACAAGCACACACACAGGCAGGAGTGCAAGGTTGTGTTGGTGATCGTCACTGAAAGACTGTAATACAATAAGGTGCAGAAAGAAAATGAAAACACACGCAACACTCTTCTCAAAATGAGAATCAGCTTTTTTTTTGTTTTCTGATGCATGTGTGTGTTGTACATTTTCTTTCCCCATTCTCCTTTCTTCAAGTTTTGTAGTAAACAAGGCATTTGAAAGAAAGGAATGCTATGTGCTACAATGCTATAAGGTGGACAGTGGGGTTTGAAGTACTGTATCATCATCATCATCATCATCATCATCATCATCATCATCACCATCACACTTTTAAGCCAAACACAAGTAAAAAGAACAGGTGTTCTTTGTGGATATTCACAGCAACTGTCTTTATATGAGCATTTCTTTAAACCAGAAAAACAGTTTTGAATGTTTAAAGATGACTGAATGAGTCTGGTAAAAAGGATGGTTATGCTATTTTCCCTGCTCTGACCCACGTTTGAATTTAAGTATAAAAACCCCTCCAGAGACTCAAAATAATCCTCTATTATTTTTTCCAATGCTTCAGACCTACAGTATGTTATCCAGTGATAGTACACTACAAAATCCAGCAATCCTGATTTGTTTCCCATGTTGAGCTGTTTAGCCCTTTCTAGCTGCTGCATTTACTCCACAAAGCAAACCACTGGTTGCACTGCTGGTGTAACTGAAACAATACCAAAACATATCAAACTCACAAATATTTCTCAAAATCTGAGGTACGAACAGGTTGGGAAGACACAGACAGTGATGCAATTTTTCACAACAAGCCATTATTACATTTATCACTCCCATTCACACAAATGCACTCATTTATAAAGTACATGGATCACTTTAACAATTGGCGATAAACTTTCACTAGTGAGGTTTAGCATGTACTGTATGTATATGTGTGTGTCTGTCTCAGTCTTTCTCGCCGTTGCCATCGCCGTTTCCATTAGCCCCATGTACAGCAGAAGACTTGTTTTTGAATGGCAGGGTGTAGGGCTGGCGGATGTTTACCCGGTCCTTTTCTGCCTCTAGATCTTCATCATAGCGTTCTTCTTCATCGTTGTCCTCAGCCTCGCTGTGGTGGGGGGAGGAGTGGCGGGACAGAGATGGAGACGGTGGAACAGAGGCTGGTCGGGGGTAACGGAAACCAGAGGTCTGAGGACGAGAACCAAAAGGCATCAGAACCAGTGGGTTGAAGTGTAAAGATTTCACCTTGATGAATGCATGAATAAAATAAAATAACAATGAATAGTGACAACACAGTACATCTCCCATCCTAACAGACATGTTAACTTACTGAGGTGGGCTCCTGAAGTTCATACATGTAGGTGTCGGGGAAGGCTTTAGCCAGAGCCATATGACGGGCAGATATATAATACTAGTCCAGCAAACAAACAAGAATTAATATTAGTTCATCTTGAAGTTATACACAAAAGGAGTCCTTGGGATTTGGTATCTCACCCTGCCGAGGTATTTCCAGTCCAAGAGGTCGCTCAGACGCTCAGTACGGTTCCTCTGGATGATCCGCTGGCGCCGGCTCTGCTTACAAAACTGAAACAGGAAGGACGTGAGCTGGTTACACGACTCATCCACCCCCCGATACCGCCGGTCCAGGATGTAAATGCCTGCAAAAAGAAACAGCATGATGTCATAGAAAGCAACAGTTATCACTGCGTATCTTTTAAAAGACAAACTTTGAGAATTTAACAGAGGAAGTATGAGATACGCACCATACGCTGAGGGGTCTGCTATGTGTTCCTCCATGAAACAGCCAAAGCCTGACAGGTTAGTTGAGATGGATGGAATTCCCATGACTGTGCACTCAGCTGATGGTAACAGAAACAGCAAGGCCCTCTTAATATTATACAATATACCTGCTGTTGGAGCCATTACACCACTTTCCCCATTTTGTTTATATACGCTACCATGTTGGTTATGCTAATTAATATGCAGTTTTATGGTTGAGCACTGGGTGGAGCATTGCCTTTGGGAAGGCATAAAGATAATCAGCCACAGGTACACAGGTGTGTGAAAATTGGGGAAAGCATACAGCTTTTCACCGTGTCAGGTTGACGTGTCTTTCATTTGTTTGATAAGGAAAATAAATGGAACTAATCCAGAAATGAAATTAAATGGACTGTAATGCTTGTGCGACGGTGAGCAGGCCGTTAAGGAAAATAAATGGGTCACAGCACCGAAATGTGAAGAAATTGTGGACATTGATTATTGGCACGCAGAACACGCGTCCAAGCAAGTTCTCCCCTGATCCCACCGTATTGGCCTAATGTAGGAGTTGATAAAAGACTCTACACCTGCATACATAAATACACCTTGTCAGCATACATGAGAACGTACCTGGTGTGTAGCCCCAAGGCTCGTAGTAAGAGGGGAAGACGCCAAGGTGGCAGCCTCTTACAAACTCCTCATAATCCATTGGAAGTAGAGGAGAGGTGGACGAAAGGAACTCTGGATGAAAGATAATCTAAAGGAAGGAGAAGCCATTCTGTGTCAGTATTTACTATAATACAAACTGATATTCTTGGCCACATGACACTCTAAAAAGTCACAATGTGAAATTATAAATCACTGCAGAAATTTGAATCATGTGCACTCCTGAAATGGTGATGTACCAACAGTTTCTGCCCACCTATACATTGAATGCATTATGTATTAGTTAAAGGGGAACTATGCAGTTTTTTTTAGCTTAATTAACCTTAACTGAACAGCTTCGGAGTCATTGGAATGGTTATATGACTTTTTGACTTATAAACCACCCTTGCAACTTTCGGCCGGCGAGCAGCCAGCTTCAGCGTCATGAAGTATCGCGTGATATCAGGTCTCGCGATTTAACAAATTGCTTCACGGCACTGCACACATACGCCCATTCAGGAACCAGCTAACAAGGTAGCGATGGAGTTTTTCACACTATCGTCATGGCTGAGCCGGCAAAAAAGAAGCAGAAAACTAGGAATGCATTGTCGGAGGAACAGAGAAAGAGGAAACGGCAGACTGACCGAGCGAGGAGTCAGACACAAGTAGACATAGGAGCTGCCAAATATCTATTCTGAAGCTGTAGGGGGAACTCTATAGAGAACCTGTGAGCAAAAAGCGAAAAACTGCATAGCGCCCCTTTAACGTTTGGGTTCCTTCAAAAAAACAACAACCACATGTTAAACTTAGTGGACTGTATATATGTGAACTTGTCTACACCCTGACGTAACAACACGTAAAAAGGTGAGAAGACATCTTCTTTGTGGCCTATGCCATTTATGGACTACTGACAGCTGACCTTACCTTGACACGGTCAGCAGAGCTGTTGAAAAGGCCAATACGGCGAACTGAGGTAAGGATGGGGTCGTTGCTGTCCTCCAGCATGTTATGGGTGCAGACTGGAGGCTGGCATTGTCTCTGAGTTGCAAAAATGGCACGCTTCATTAAGGTGAAATCCTCTTTGTCCATTATTTTCGACACATCTGGCAGCTGCCCACTGATGAAAAAAGCGTGTTTTAGATTCAAAGGAAAATTGTAAAATGACTACAATACAATATGTATTAGCATGAATAAACTCAACCATATCTCATACTTTAAAACAGGTTATTCCACATCTTACAGGTTTCATTAAGTAGACTGGAAGTGGTCAACTTACACTAGTAGTGACTCATAAAGTTTCTTTCCGAAACGTTCCTTCACAGTCTGAGCAGTGTCCCTGTAAGTGACAAAAACAAAGAGAATACAAGGGAAGTGAAACAACTACACACAACACTACTACACTTTTTCAAGTTGGAATCAAGTATATACACTTGAAGTCAATGTACACTTTTAGTAAGATACTTCATCTCCTTGTTTAACATAACATAAACCTCACCAGAGCTGTTTCCTGACTGCTTGGCCCTTCAAGGTCTCCACATTGAAGTTGTTAGTCCGAGCCGGCATGATGAAGAATGCAATGACGGTCACATCACTGTGATTGACCTGCAACAGGCAGACCATTTTACCAAAAAGATTTACCTTCGTCCTTCTACACACAGACACACAAACACACAGACGAACACACAAACACACGAACACACACTTACCCTCAGTAGATAGTTGAGTCTGGCCAAAGCTTCCAAAAAGATGTCGGCTCCTTTGTTGGAGAACTCATACCTTCCAGCAATGAAGAGGAACAAACACTTGTCTAGGTTGAAGTCAAGGTGCCTGATGGTCAAACATAAACCAAAATCTGTCACAAGAGCTGGATGAGTGTAGCACTTACAATGTTTCCTCCCCCCCTCTCTTTAATAGCATAGCAAGTACTATATTCTTCAGAATGTGATTAATCTCTTTCTTATAACAATTCATTTGATGAAAAGTAACCAGCAAAAAACTCTCACACAACACTTCTTAAAGTTCTGACTCTGCTGTGAATGTTGCAATGTGTGTTGTGGGGTGTCTGACCCGTAGAAGTGTCCCCTGACGAACTCCTGAATGCGATTCTTGCTCTGGGCGTGGAGGTTTTGAAACTCATGCACGGCTGAGAACTTCTTCACATTGAGCCCATTGGGAGTAACAATGTCTGTGTGTGATTGGAGAGATTAGGGGCATTAAATGCAACATAGAGATAGAGAAATCTGTCAACTTTTAGTAAAGTATCTAATTAGCTAGGTAGCTAACTGTGTTAAAGCTATAGTGCGTAGTTTCTGCTGCCCCCATGAGTAATTCTAAGTAATGACAAAAAAACTTTCAGCGTGTCCGCATGACACAAGCCTCCTGTGATCGCGCACCCCTCCCACTATTAAGGGCTCCCACCCCTCGGCCATGCAGTTGCTAGTAGCCAAGGAGGATATGGAGGATTAAGAAATCACAATGGACTCTTCAGAAGAGGTAATTATCTTTTTCTCAATTTTCTGCGTGCAAAAGTCGCCAGTTTCTGAATATAGTCATACTGAGAAATACAGAGAGAGTTTTGTGGAGCTGATAGTCTTAATTAGCTTTGCAGCAACTCATTTGACAATGGCTTGAATGTAATGGACATTCATTAATATAAAAAAAGTTATGCACTAAAGCTTTAATTAAAATGATGATACATTGAAACATTCACTAAGAAAGCAGGAAGAAATACATCATATCCCCGTACCGTAAGACCTGCTTGCCCAGGCAGTGACAAATGAGGATAGGACGTTTCTGAATATCACACACCTGGTTTCCTCTTGAGCAGAAACTCTGCCTCAATGGCTGTGATCTGTGACACAGTGGTGAAGACATGGGCACAGTGAGCAGCTGCCCGCTCCAAACAGTAGCGGTGGTAGATCTGTCTATCGCCTGCTTCCTTATCCACGTTGAACTAAAAAGACACAGGAGAAAGAGTGCAATGAGTACATTTCTTGTTGAACTGTCTGATTATGTATTCATTTCTAATTTACCTACAGAAAAATCAAAGTCAATGGCCTATTTCTATTGTTTTGCATTTGTTTAATTACATTCCTGCAATAAAATGTACACACACGTACCTCTGCAAGTTTGTTATAGAAGTCCACATTTCCAGCACACAGGTATCGTCCCAGCAGTGTGGCGTGAGTGGTGAAGATGGTTGCGATGGACAACTGTCTCTGTCTACATAACACCAGGCCCAGGCCGGCCAACCACTCATGGAAATGGGCCACGATGTGTGAAGGTTGCTCACTCTGGGCTGCGAACTGCA
Organism: Sander vitreus; assembly: GCF_031162955.1. Classification (NCBI taxonomy): domain Eukaryota; kingdom Metazoa; phylum Chordata; class Actinopteri; order Perciformes; family Percidae; genus Sander; species Sander vitreus. The sequence continues at coordinate 22,047,272 of NC_135869.1, read as the reverse complement.
ATACGGGAAAAAACAGGGTTTATATGTACAGTACAGCACATACATATATTTCAAACCTTCAGATTATTTGGATATTAATAATAAGACAATTTCAGACTTTTCAAGAGATAACTGATCTTCTTTCAGCACTTAAACATGCAGTATTCAACTTCTTCTTTCGACACAACATAGGTAAAACATTTAATGTTTATAGAAATTCTTGTCACTTGACGGTTTTCTTGCTGCTGACCTCTCCCAGAAGCCAGGCGGTCAGGAAGCCAAACAGCACGGCATCGTTGGCCTCGCGGTCGAACCACGGCACGCCAATGTCACAAAGATCCCACAACTCGCTCTTCCAGCTGTCCAGAGACCAGGCGGTGAAAGCGACATCAATCAGAATAACATAGGGACTGCCCTCGATAAGCCACCGCCCAAAGTAGACCTGCAGGGAAAATGGAGAAAAGGGTGAACGAGGTAAAAAATTACTTTAATTCTTTATGCCATCCACCATCCGCCATACCAAATAAACCACGCAAATCATAGGAAGAATAAAGATCCGCAGCTGTAACAGCAACTCTTATTATTATATTTACCTTCACCATGTTTTTTGTATGTAAATGGTTCAGTTCTTCGGTCTCTAATCTAAAAGCACTTTACATGTGACTGACCACACCATTCAAGAATAACCTTGATGAAGTTTGTCGGGCAAATATGTCACCTCAAGCTTCAAGTAAACTAAAAACTAAAATGGAATGCAGGACATAATTTAATGTAATAATACAGGACATAAATATCTTTTAAGAAACTAGTGCATTGTGTGATTCAAGGTAAACCAGATAGGCTTCGTTGAAAAAGGATGCACTGTACCTTTAAAAAAGCCCCTCTCCTAGCCTTGACCCATAATTCCACAGCACTCCCAGAGTGACACAGCACAAAGTTTTAAAAGTATCACGCACACACACTGACAGTCATCTATTTCTGGAGTGTGTTTTTGAGAGAGAGACAGAGAGACACTGATACAACCTCTAACCTTTGCGAGGAAATGTCACAGGGTTTGGATACGTGGCCAGTGAGCAGAGACTGAGTGGGTCGGATATAAAACAGGGGCTAAGGATGATATTAAGCCAAGTGTAGTTCACATCTACCACACGTTTTCACAAATCTCACTCTATAATCCCTCCAACTATGTGTAGTAAGAATGACTGTCCTTGATTTTACAAATTTAACTCAGAGGCTTATGTGTTTACTGTGTACGTGTGGTACTACCTTGCACCCACTGGAGTTCATCTTGTCAATGGTTCTCTTCAGCGCCGGGTTGGTGGGCTCGATCAGCTCCACCTGAGTGCGTACGTTGCTCTCCACATAGGGACCCACCAGGAAATAGTTCTCCCCCCATTCCTCTGCGGTCAGACGGGCTTTGGTCTGGAGGACAGTGTAGATACCTCCAACTTCACACATGCAGCAAACATGCCACAAGTCGCACACAAAGCAGAGAAGGATATAATGTGATTCAACCAGATATATATATATATATATATATATATATATATGAGACATTACCATGATAGGTCTCTCTAACAACTAGAATTTCCCTGAAGATTACGTGAATAAACAAGATTGGACATGAAAACAGAATAAATGACAAGCCTTTTCTGTCTTTATATACAATAAATGAGCCATTCTCCAACATTATGTGCCACGTTTTTAGCCAGGAAAATCCCTGATTTTGTATGCTTCTTTGATATTTGATATTTCTTTGATAAATTGATATTTAGTATTTTGATTTCTTATTGGGGAAAAAAAGGCTTATATCAGTATTGTTTGTGCAAGCAGAAAACAAAAATACCTAGAATAACCACTTGTCAATATGTGCTCACATGCATTTGTTCATGATATATCCACACCATAGAAGTTTTACCTTCAGCAAACTCAGTATTAAAGTTGTAATGTGTACGTCAGCTGACACAGAGTGTAATCACATAAAAAGCTCATCTGACACACACACACACACACACACACACACACACACACACACACACACACACACACACACACACACACACACACACACACACACACACACACACACACACACACACACACACACACACACACACACACACACACACTTGCCTTTGTTAGCGACCTCCCATGCAATTTCAAAAAGAACAGCGTCCTCCAAATCGAACTCCTCGTCCCACTCCTCCAGTCCTGACAGGGACGTGACAGAGAGGCTGCGAGCCAGCGGCATGCTGGGTAAACACAGAACACACTCAGCTGAGATGGGAACACCTACATGATTGTCACTTATTGAACTTATTTACCAAAAGTTGTTTGATGTGTAAGCAATTAACACTTAGAAACAAGGTTTTGATATCGAAACCTGTTCTTTGTTTTTATTTCTTTCGAAAGAAATGAAATCATATAAGCTGTTATAACCAATTGCCTGTGATGACAGAAACTGAAGCATTACATTTTTTCTAGTTTATCAATGCAAGTTTCTTTGGATTGGAAGTGTAAATGACACATTCTTTTGAAAATGCAATGACTAAGATCATCATCAATGAAACACACATCCCATTTCATAACACTATTACATTATACCACTGTGATGTAAATACAACCTTTCCCAATTCTTTTACCATGTTAACAATCCTCTCTTGTGAAACTCTGATGATTGAATTTTTAGTCAAACCTTTTTAATGTTTTTTTTTTCTATTTCTATTCGGCCTTCGGAATATACTCAATAAGCTTAACCTTGGCTGTTCCTATAGGAAACCCTGTGCAAACACACAACACTAATGGTACATTGATTAATAGATAGGGATCCAACGTATATGTGTGTGGGTTGTGTGTGTATGTGGGTTGTGTGTCTATGGTATTTGCTCTGTCTATTATCTGAGATGGTCAAAGGGCTTTTTCTGCCTACTACTACTAGAGCTGTAACAATTCCAAATGTTGCTGTACAATTAATTGTCTCAGAACTAATTGCGATTAACAATATCATTGTCTCTTTCAGTTTAATTTAAAAATATTTATTTATTTATTACTTTTTTAAACAAATTCAAGTTTTGAATTACGGTAATTCCAGGATACATCTTTTGATTATATATCACTGTTATCTGAGCCAGATAATGTAATAACACAGGTACGCAGCCTATGAAATAAACACTGCCTATTTATTATCATAAAACATTTTTGTATCCCCCTTGTCATTTTTGTTGCTATGAACGTGTATAGGGTCAACTGCCAACAACTAGCATAGCTTTAGCTCAACAGTCCGACCAATAATCACTTATATAATTACAATTTGGCATATCTAAACAAAATCAACAATCACCCTCAACAGTCATACTCCTTACGACCTTAGCTAATGTTAGCAATTAATTGTGGTTAAACAAAAAAACTGTGATTACGTAAACAAAACGGACAATTAGACAATTATGTAATAATTGTTACAGGCCTAACTACTACTTCCCTCTAACTACACAACACACACGCATCCAGTCAAGCATATCACATACTGCTGCTCCTGTCAATGCATCCTACTGCAACAGAAAAAGTTTATTTGTCTGCCTATTAGCAGTGGAGACATCTAAAAGGCATAATTAACAGAGGAGTGAAATCAAGCTGACTGAGTGTAAGATGCACTGTAAATACGACTTTGTGTTCAGTTTCTGCTTGCAGAAATGGTGCAACCTCCTAAACAAATGGTGGAGTGGGGTGAAACAGGATGCAGGAAGGCACAGATCAAGTAGAAACTTGACTCGTTGATACGCTACTATGAAATTTTGAAATTGCGTTGAGACGTGGTAAACTACAAAAACTAACCAGTGCACAAATACTGGGTTACACATAGACAGATAGGAAATCCCCTTCCACCTGTTCAACTGCTAATTTCTTACCAGAAAATCAATAGGTGTGTACAGTATACAACAGACAAGCTGATCTCAAATTCCCAGGTGATTGCGCTGAATTGCTACTGAGAGCAGTGGACAAAAGAGAGTTTAGTGATTAACAATAGATCTGTCACTGTCCAAGCCTGATAAAGGCCCAGATGAACCAGAACTCCAATCTGATTAAAATGTGCGGTTCAAATTGATGACTAACATCTTTTCAAATAACCTTTCCTTCATTTGCATGTACCTCAGAAATTCACATCAGACCGACTTAAATAGAACTTCAATATCCCCCATCCCTATCCCCAATAGAGAAAAATACTCTGTTGTTTGGAATTATTGCGTTTTAACAAAATAATGTCAATTGCTTTGTTAGAATTGCTTCAAATGACATCTACTCCTTCATCCTCATTGAAATATCTAGAATCTATACGCAAATATTTTTAATTTGAATGTGAACTGCACATTAGTCTAAGCCAACCACGTGAAGTAGGCTAACTATAAGCAAAACATATTTTTTAGTGGAGGTTGATTTTAAAAGTGGGAAGGAGAGGAAGAAACAAACTTCAGAATAAACCACAATCCTTTTACAGGGAGTAAATATCACAGTGCTGAAACTGAATTGCTGCTCATATTAGGGGACCCCCTGGGATTCCCTTGGGGTCTCCTTGGGAACCGTCACCTGCTTGGGACATCACTTTATGGATGCTTTCATGAATGAATGACACTTCACACTAATCACCATCATGCCCCTGTCAATGGCATACCCTTTTAAGGATATTTTCATTTGAACTGCCCAGGGCCTACAGATCTATCCCACATCAGGCAATGGAGGACGCACTGCACGTCAGCCTCGGGTAGCAACGGCTCGTCCAAAGACTACAGGACAAAACAGCACCATAAAACCAACAGCAGACCTCCCGGAGGGTGAATTTGCATGCTGTTGTGTGTATCGTCTGTGTTTTCTCATGAGTTGAGGAGCGAACGTGACATCAGGCGTGCATCTACTGCATCTGCGGACACGCGCAAAGGACACAGCGTCCTGATGCGCGCCCTCGTCTGTTGAGGAAGTATTCAACTATATTCAATGTGGAAATGAAAAATACAGATGTCTACTCACCCTTCGGTTTCGTCCCAATTTCAAGAGGATGAACAACACATTGGCAGCTGTCGCAGTCAATCGAAAAAAATGAAACCAACGGAGAGTGAGGAAAAGGGGGCGGCGGCTTTAGTTAAATGCCAGCGATTCACATTGGTTTGGTGCGTTTGCTGTCAGATTGAAGGACAGGGCGCTCGTGGTCTGCGATGCAGGAAGAAGGTTGAGTCGGTGAATGCGGGGTCTCTGCTGTCACATTATTCATGAGCTTTACTCCCATTGGACCTCAGTCTCATCTTTGTCTCTGCCTCTGCACACAACGTGACGGGAACTGGGCGTTTTCCTCAGCTGAGAGACGCAATTGGCTGAGCAGAGGTTAAATGGAGTTGCAGTGGTTGGTGAATTATCTTTTCATCCATACAAAAGGGGGGAGTCATGGGAAACCGGGCAACTTTTTTTTTTTTCCAATGAGGAGGTAGAAGAGCAAGAGAGTTATTTATAATGTCTTCTAAGGTTCATGAGTGCATATAGTTTTGAGAATGCAACGTGACCAGTGACATTAAGACACCCAATCCCTTTGCATGTCTCTGAAATATCACATAGGCCTACTCCATTGGCTGCCATCTGTCTAACCCCACCAACTTCCACCCTTGATAGGCCTGACCACAGGTATACTGTATATTGGTAATGCTGCTGAAAATAAGAGTCAGTATCACAGACCCCGATTTCAGTAAAGGTCTGCACAGCTGAGGTGTTACTGAGCATGATGCTATCCTCCTGCCAGCTCAGAAGTGTTGGTCTGCGGTGTGGCGTGACCTCTGAATTATGACCTCTGAACTCTGACTGTGTTATGTGTTTCTAGATGGGTTGACAGAAAGCACCAACAACTTTCAATGATAAATAGCCTACAGACACATTGAATGCACTGATAAATATGAAAAGATCGGATGGTCATCGTCGCTGACGTCTAGGTATCACATTTTCATTTATAAAGCCTTGCTCTTTACGTTTTTTGGGGATTATTATCATTGAGACATCATGAGTTTAAAGTGAATAACCATGACACTAGATCATAGGATAGGTTAGCTTTAGAAAATCCTCTTTACAAACTATGAACAAGACAAGACATTTTTCTTGATCTGCTGATCATTTTATTGATTAATTGATTAGTGGTTTGGCCAATAAAATACCCTCTACACCCAATACAAATGTATATATTTGATATAATACGTACCTATACCTATATCTATGCATAGAGCCCAAAGTCATATCATCAAATGTCTTGTTTTATCTGACCAAAAGCAAGAGATATACAATTAACTATCACATTATGACTAAAAAAAGAAGCAAGTTCTCACATTTTAGGACTTAGAACTATCAAATATTAAATATTTTTCCTTGAAAAATTACTTAAATGATAAATCAATCATCAAATTAGATGCCAATTATGTATCTGGTGATCGACTAATCATTTAATCAACTAATCTTTGCAGCTCTAAAACTGGTAAGGGGCACATGTTCTGCTGAAGTAGCATACTTTAAAGGTGCCATGGCATGACAATTTCACTTTATGAGGTTTTTTAACATTAATATGTGTTCCCCCCACCTGCCTATGGTCCCCCAGTGGCTAGAAATGGCAATAGATGTAAACTGAGCCCTGGGTATCCTGGACTGCCTTTGAGAAAATAAAAGCTCAGATGGATCTGGAATCTTGCTCCTTATGAGGTCATAAGGAGGAAGGTTACCTCCCCTTTCTCTGCTTTGCCCGCCCAGTCTCAGTTTATTGTTAAACTGTTGAAGTATAAGACTGTGAAAATACATAATTAGAAAGACTACACACTTCAAAGTTGCATGGATGACGTCTCTCTGAAGCTACAATGTCTGTGTGTATCGTAACGGGGATGTTACATTACTCAAATGAGCTGAGGATCTTGCTTGTTCTTTTGCTTATCTGCTGAAAACACTTAACTGGGTAAAACACATCAGGTAAGATAACGTTACATGTGTTGTGGAACAGAGCTAAGCTAGCTAGCTAGCTAGCTAGCGAGCAAGTTGAGCATCAAGCTAAGTGACGTAAATTGTGTGAGATGAGAGATGTAGTTCACTGAGCGGTTTCACACAAAACTAAGTGGTCATATGACAAACCTACGGCTAACTGAAACTTTCTTCAGTTGAAAAATTATCTTTTAAATTGATGAACATCATATTTGTAATCCATGGCTCAATTCAAACGGGATCAAAAAATAATTTGCCTCTCCCCGTTCACTACCATTCATATTTTTTCCGAGTTAAGGTCCCATGAGGTCCACCGGAAGGGGAGGGACTTCGCCTCTCTATAACTACAGACACAGAAATGGCACATACTAAGGAAAGCTCATTGTGGGACTGGCTCTAGTGGCTGTAATTCTGCACCAAGGCTGAATTTCGGGAAAGAGACTTCAGATACAGTATTAGGGGACCACTAAGGCCTATATAAAAGCATCCAAAGAACACCATGTCTTGGGACCTTTAAAGTTTACTTGCTGGTAGTTATTTATTTGATTAGTGTATCAGTGTGTGCAATGATTTTTGTGTGGGTGACTGAATTTTCTTATTGTGATGTACAGTATGTAATTTGTTCTCAGCCCTCTCTCGCAAAGAAGGTCTTGATCTTAATGAAACTTTCTGACATAAAGCTAAAACTAATTCAATTTAACTCAACTCAGGACTTTTTGACTACTCCTATTTGTAATTGTGTGACTATACTGTTTATACCTTCAGTCCATAATGTTGCAAACTGAGGTTATCATTGCCCAATGTAAACATTGCCTTTTAAAAGTCTGCAGTCATATATGTAGGCTACAAAACAAAACACTGTTGCCTTCCCTATACTTAGGCTACTCACTGTATTATCACTCAAATCCAAAACCATATGTAACATCATCGAATTTCTGTAAGATTGACAGAGAATTTTTTTCCAGAGATATACTTCACATTTACATTAGAAGTACAATTATATACTTACCACACTGTCAACAATAAAACATGTTATTGTCAATAATAAAACAACTCAAAAAGGGGTCATTTGTTTGTGTAAACTGTTTCTCTTTGTTGTGTGTGTTGTGTGTATATCATGCCTTAAATAAAATACAAAATTACAAAAAAGGATTTGTTTGGCAAATTGTTATTCTTGTAGATAGTTAATATAAAAACAAAATAAAATTCTAATTTTTTTTTGCTTTTTTAACTGTTCAGCCGTTTTCCCTCCTCGCGGCTGCGTATATTCTGACGTCATTTTCCCGGGAACACACGATCTGTACAGTCCTATGGTATAGTCAAGCTGCCTTCAACTTCCTTCTCATTACCGCTGAGTTTCCGTCCTCTCAGTGTCGTCATTGACCATTCCTTTGCTATTGGGCCTAGTAACAAAACGCAAAATTTCCGCGCTTTCAGCTCACAAATTGAAGAAGAGTGGCGGGAGCTGTTGTCAATCTGGGGCTGTTGTCAAGAAGTTACATTGATAGGCATTTATAACTTCTTTAGAAACGCACCAGCCGTTGATCATCATCATCAGTAGTCTTGACAGGTTTCACAGTGAGATTAGTCCTACGATTGGGTAAGAACAGCTTTGGCGTGGGACTGTACTGTGTTTACACTGGCGCTCGTTAGCTTGCTGCTTTAGCTCGTTACAAAAGACAGCTAGCCAAAAATAACTTGACATAAACGTTACCGCTGGAATACTGAGGTAAATGGTTATTGTGTTTTATAGAGAAATGTTAAATGTGTAAGTGCAGCAAAGTACGGGATTAGATATCAACATTAACCATGTGTGCACAACTGAAACAGAATCAAGATGCTTAGGAAGACACAATGTAACGTTAGCTTGCTAACTTAGGTTAGTACCTAGGCTAGTTGTGATGCCAACTGTATAAACGTGTTGTGCGAAGTTAGGAGGGGTAACGTTACATTAAGAGTCATGCTAGTTACATGAAGAATGGGCTACAACATGTGCAGTATGGAAGGTTTTTGTTGGTGCTTATTACCAAACACATGGCATCCACTGTATTACCTTTTGCTTTCACTGATTATGACATTAACAACGAAACATGAGTTAATGTAGCAAATGTCATTGCCGCTTTGTCGCTAATACTTTCCTTTTGAACTGCGTCCTGGCAACTTTATTCTCCTCTTAGTATTATTGCCCTTCTTTAGCTTTTTGTTTTTAATTTTACTGCACTTCATCTCATCCGCTGAAAAAAAACCTGTGCTTACAGCACTGTACTTCTTTTACCTATTATTCACAGTCCACAGCCCAGCATATAGAGTTTAAAATCATATGTTCTACATACCAAATATGCCCTGACAGTACAAGGAATAGTAATACAAGCATAGCAACACAATTGCTTCCTTTCTTTCATATGTATAGTAAAGTCTTAGTTGTCTATCAAAGGGTTAGCTCTGTTTGCAGGTGGTAATAAGCTCTTAAACTAGTACAATAGGAATGTGTTTATTTGATAGTTCTGCCTCATTCTTAATATATGTTTGTCTACTACTATCATTAAGGTTTATTGCTATACTATGCACATTGCCTGGTTAACTGAGTTAAGATATTTCTTTCTCTGTAATCATCTTCCCTAATGTACCTTCTGCATCCAATGTTTCTTTCAGGCATGGATTTTAAAAGACGCAATGGTGGCCCTTATATGGGTGGTGCGTCCCAGGCCAAACGGGGTAGAACAGCTGGTGAATGGGAGGACAGTCCATCGCAGTTTGAAGAGGAGTTGTCCATGTTCGAGGAAGCAGAGATGGAGGCAGAAGAGATGGAGGGGCAGGCAGGTCATGATGTTATTCCTGTAGGTAAGTCTTGCATAGAAAAGCACACGATCATAAGTAAAGTGGCAGAAGTAAAATGGTTTTTGTGGTGTAGGAAGAGATTATTGAGTTATGTAAATGAGCTGCAGACCTGTATCAAAGTCTATATGTCACATACTCAGACATATCATTTTCTTAAACAAGCACAACTACACACTATATAAAGAACTCATCTGCCTGTAGAATAATAATCATGTTTATTTTACAGCATGATTTTTTTCATTTTTGGTAAGTAATTTGTGTGGCTGGCTAGCAGCTCTAACAAACCAGTCTGAATGGTTAAATTGGTAATCCAGTCTTGCCTTGAGTAAATTAGGCATGCTTAGCTTGTCAGCTTTGCAACAACCATGAATATGGATCGTTTGTTTGCATTGTGACTAATGCAATGGTGTGCTCACAATAAGTGGCAAATGTGAAACTATTGTTCCAGGCAATTACCCTTCAATTTCTGACTTTACTTAAACAGTTCATGTCTATACCCATTAAGCTAATAAATAATGCACTTTGTTTCACTTCTGTCTTACCACCTTGTTGCTTTAGGTGACCTCTTCTCAGCAGACCTTAACCCTCGTTGGCGGCGGCCTCATGCCCCTTCACTGGACCCATCATCTGATACTTTGGTGTTTCAGCAGATTGATCTTGACTATTATTTAGGTAATTATCAAATTTTTTTAATTTATTTTTTGGGGCTTTTTCCCTTTTATTAGATAGTGACAGTGGATAGACAGGATAGGTGGGAGAGATGGGGGATGACATGCAGCAAAGGAACACTTGAACCTGGGCCGCTGCAAAGGACTCAGCTTACATGGGGCGCACGCTCTTACTGGGTTAACTTAGTTATTTTGGCTTCTTTGTTGTTTGGATCTAAATAAGAGTGTAGAACACATTCCAACTGCTCAAATGCATTTGCTGTATGTAATTAGAAATGGTATCTAAGTTGCTTTCCACTTTTCTGTTATGCAGGGGCAACAGTGGCTGGCATGCCTGGCCAGTCACAGGGAAAAGTCCCAATCATTCGAATGTTTGGGGTGACAGACAGTGGCAATAGTGTGTGTTGCCACATCCATGGTTTTGCACCTTACTTCTATGTTCCTGCACCAAGCGGTGAGTAGTATTATTTTGTCAATACATATAATTCTTCAATATAAATATTATTGTGACACTAGCAAAGTAGTTTTCAGTTGGTTACTATTAAAATTCTCTCAGAACACATTTCTGTCTTTGGGGCATGACACTTTTCTGAATGATTTCAGCTGTGTGTTATGTTAACCTTTTTTTCTGCCTGCTCTGAAAAGGGTTCACATCTGATTACCTGGGTGAATTTAAAAGAGAGTTGAACTCTGTTGTCCTGAAGGACATGCGATCCAATAAGGACAACATCTCTGTCACAGTGTTGGCTGTGGACATTACCCGCAAAGAGAGTGAGTACAAGCGATGTGCAAATGCTCATGTGCGTTTGTTCACTGAATATAAGTGTAATTCTCTTTGATCACATTTTTTGTGAACAGAGAAGGCTGATCCTACTTGCAAATCATTTGATGATACATGTACTTGCAAAGTGTCTATGCTTTAATCATAATTCTTGGACTTAAACTTATTTTTTTATTTTTTCATGCAGGCATGTATGGTTACCATGGAAAACGCAGTCTGGATTTTTTGCGGATAACAATGGCGATGCCTCGTCTCATCGCCCCAGCAAAGAGACTGCTGGAGCAGGGCTTCAAGTTTGGACCTTTCCCCATCCAGGTTTACCAATCCTTTGAGGCCAACATAGATTTTGAGATAAGGTGGGTGTGGGGGTGTGTGTGTGTGTGTGTGTGTGTGTGTGTGTGTGTAAAGATTACATGGAAGTATTGAGGTTCTTTTTGCAAATTATTTTGTGATTGGCTTTGTCATCGAAAGGCATGGCATTGTGTGGAATTTTAAGATGTAATTATTTAGAGTGTGAAAAGGTTGTGACAATAGACATGACATTTATGTCTAAATTTAATTGTGTGCTCATAACTCACGCAATGAGCACAGAAGAAGGAAAAGGCAACAGTTAAGACTAGAGACAATCATCAATTCAGCTGCATGAGACTGAACACAGACTGTTTTCTTGGCTCATGTGAGCAGACAAATTATTGTGGACTTGCCACACTGATATATCTGGCTACCTGCCTGTGTTGGCTGCTAGCTTAATGCAACCTGTGGTGCATGCAAGATAACTAAAGAAAACAGAAACGTGGTGAGATGCATCTAATATTTGTGTGTTGTTATTTCTGTTATGAGATGTATGTACCTCAGAATATATTCATTCAAGATTTATTTATTTGTGAAGTTAAACATGGTGTTTGTTCATGCTTTTGTCAGGCTAAACATGCTGTTCACAGTTTTTAATCCTCCTGAGTAATTTCATAGCCATATTCCTATATTGTTGGGTTGTTATATTTATTATATTTGTCTGCTGACGTGTACATATGCATGGGCAACATGGACATCTCACTAATTTTATTCATGAAAATGTAGCTCTAGGTCATGAAGACGTCAGGGGAATTTGTTGCAACTAAAGATGTTAGTTTTTGTAAATGGATTTCTCACAAACTGATGACTAAAAGCAACACTAAAGCTGTATTTTTCAGCTTAATGATCCTCTCTGTGTTGCCAGGTTTATGGTGGACAGTGATGTGGTGGGATGCTGCTGGATTGAACTTCCCAAAAGCAAGTACAGAGTGCGTGAAGAGAAGAGCATGGGGGGCACGGATGCTCGGTACCCAGGCAAGGTAGGTCGAGTTCACATCTTACGGGGAGTGCCACTGCCTTCGTATAAAATTAGTTCCGCAGGCTTTTTTACCAACGGTGTTCATGAATTTTCTCCCCTGTTTTTGTCCTTCAGGAGTCATTGTGTCAGTATGAGGTGGATGTGGGATGGACAGATTTGATAAGACACCCTGCAGAAGGAGATTGGCAAAGGATCGCACCGCTCAGGGTCCTCAGCTTTGACATTGAGTGTGCAGGAAGAAAAGGTGGGTTTCTTTCTCGCTCATATTCTTACTAAACAGCATGCAAACTATTACCCTAACCTACTTTTTGTCTATGAGGTCTGATCACACTTGATGAACCAGATGCAGAGTTTGACTCTGGTGTCAACTCTTTTCTTTCCAGGAATCTTCCCAGAAGCAGACAAAGACCCTGTGATTCAGATAGCATCTATGGTGCAGCGGCAGGGTGAGACAGAGCCCTTCATTCGCACTGTGTTCACTCTCCAGTCCTGCGCCAGCATCGTGGGCTCTCAGATATTGTGCTTTACACAGGAGAAACAGCTACTGCAGGTATACACACTGGCTTCAGTAAGACACTGAAAAACATTAATATTTGGACATGTTTTCCTTGTTCCCTTTTTTTTAATGTTTTGTTGATCATCCATGCCATTGTGTTTCTGTTTACATCTCTGTGAGCAGAGCTGGGCGGAGTTTTTGAGGACGGTGGACCCAGACATCATCACTGGATACAACATCCAAAACTTTGACTTTCCCTACTTGATCGACAGGGCAGCTGCTTTAAAGGTTAGATGGAGCCACATTTATCTACTACTTCCATGCAATACCAAGGCCTAAAATCACCAGATTAAGAGTACTGCATTTAAATACTTAAGCACGGAATAATGTATTTGTAGTAGAAATACTTCAGATTTCCCCTTTCCATTTGGTGTAAGACATTCCTGTTTCCCCCTTTTTACTCAAAAAAAGCATGTTCTTTGTGTTCAGGTGAATCTCTTTCCTTACCTCGGCCGAGTGCGAGGCATCAAGTCAGTCTTGCGAGAACTAAACTTCCAGAGCAAGCAGATGGGCCGCAGAGAGAACAAGACCATTAACATGGAGGGCCGGGTTCAGTTTGATCTCCTGCAGGTCAGCTTCGATGGCAGCAACAGCAGTCATCACTTTAACATTATTTAAGTTACTACACACTTAGTGTGTATTGCATTGCTTGTGTAAACGCATTTTCAGGAAAAGACACTGCACACAGTCTGATTGGTGTGTTTCTCTCAGGTTCTTCTCAGGGACTATAAACTGCGCTCGTACACACTGAACGCAGTGAGTTTCCACTTCCTGCAAGAGCAGAAAGAGGATGTGCAGCACTCCATCATCACTGATCTGCAGGTAAAGCACAACCCAGTAACCTTGTTGCATCTGGAAGAGAGCTGGTCATCATTAGGAGCTCTGCAGATTCAAATGGCTTCCCCCTTTTTTTCCTCCAATCACAGAATGGCAATGAACAAACACGTCGTCGTTTGGCTGTCTACTGCCTGAAAGACGCCTACCTCCCACTGCGCTTGCTGCAGAAGCTGATGTGTGTGATTAACTACATGGAGATGGCCAGAGTGACAGGTGTGCCTCTCACCTACCTGCTATCAAGAGGACAGCAAATCAAAGTTGTCTCTCAGCTGCTGCGACAGGTAACAAAGTCAAACACATGAGACATTTACTGTATGCGTAAGTGTGGATTTAAAGATGACAACTGAAAGTGTCTGCATGTTTAGGCCATGAAACAGGACCTGGTCATGCCTGTTGTAAAAGCAGGAGGAGGAGAAGACTACACTGGAGCGACTGTCATTGAGCCAGAGAAAGGGTATGTATATCGGTTGTTTATGTGAGTGTGTGACTCCTCTCTGCTCTTGGTGCTGATGGTTTGGTACGGCAAGCTTCTCATCACCACCTTCTTCTCTGTACAGGTATTACAGCGTCCCTATTGCCACCCTGGATTTCTCCTCCTTGTATCCGTCCATCATGATGGCTCACAATCTGTGCTACACCACCCTGCTGCAGAAAGGCTCAGCAGAGAGACAGAGGTCAGCAGTTCTTTTTAAATGTATGGTTATATTGAAAGTCCACAAGAAATTTGTTTTGGTTTGCTTTGGTTTCCCTAAACATTTTTGTCTTCTTGGATCTGAAAAACGTTTAATGAAATGTATTGCTGAATCGATGCCACTTTCTTACAGTAAGTCTCATGAGCTGAATGGGACTTGTCGTATATGTTTAACCAGCCTACAGGCTTATTTTGGTTGTTAAATTTGACCTGAAACGTATAGACACAATGGCGTGGCATTTCATATCTTCATTCTTCATTGATTTTTTTCTTTCTCAATGGCCAATAAAAGACGTAAATGTTTTTATATCTCATATCAAAAATAATGAGCTAATATCTGAAGCGTTTGTGTCTTCAGCCTCTCACCAGAGGACTTCATCAAGACTCCGACTGGTGATATGTTTGTGAAGAGCTCTGTGAGGAAAGGACTTCTACCTGAGATCCTGGAGAATCTGCTGTCTGCCAGGAAGAGGTTTGAATTTTTTAAATAAATCAAACTGACCTGAACTGGAGTGAAAAGTTACAGTAAGCCATTCTGTAGATGGCTTCAGTCCCACTGTACCTTAAAATGTAACTTGCTGCTAAGCCTAAATATATAAAACAGATGATTTTGCTCTGGTGTGCCCATAAATCAGTCAGACGTGGCTTCCTTCTCAGCTTATCCCATCTGTCCACAGGGCCAAAACAGAGCTAAAGAAGGAGACTGACCCTTTCAAGAGGCAGGTGCTGGACGGCCGACAGCTCGCACTCAAAATCAGCGCAAACTCCGTCTATGGCTTCACAGGTGCTCAGGTGGGCAAGCTGCCCTGCCTAGAGATCTCACAGGTGAGCTCTTGACTCTGTGTCTCATGCTAGTTTTGAAAGTCCAACTGAATTTACATAGATGAAACAGCATACATATCTGCTGTGTAAATCACATGTCATGTGTTCTCCTTTTGAGAAAAAAATCTGAAACCAAAAAGGGGGAAATTGATATATATATTTTTGGTTTCCTGATGACGGCCCCTAGTTTTGCATTAATTCAACGTGATACCATTAGGTATAGCTACACAACACAAGACTCTGAACAACGACCCACATTAGCTTTCCTGCTAGTCTCTTTCTTAGCTAACTAACCTACATAAACACACGTCCTGCGCCTTAGCTGGTTGAGCGAGCGACCAAACGAACAAACAATTCACTGGTGAAAAGTGCACTGCTAACATTAGTTTGCATGCTAGATAGCTAACTAGCTACTCAGCTGCAGCACATTAAACTGCATGTAAATGAAAGTGTCACTTCGGTTTGGTTAGTTGCTGCTGTGGTCCTTACTCTTCAATACAACAACAGGCTGCCATTTAACATATTCAGTGTTTACAATTCTGGCCCAACACAACTGTTTTTCATTTATGCTAAATGATGCTGTCCCCATTTCACTTGTCACTCTTTTCACTGTTCTGCACAGATGTGAAGTCAGGGCACAGACAAAGATGTAGAGCAAAGATAATTGTTGCGATAGAAACCACAGAACAGGTGAAAATCACAAAGAACAGGCTGTGTTTCTTGATGTTTTGTGGAGGGTTTACTTAGTTACACCCTCTGAGAGAGCTAAGAAGATAACTGCTGCCTTCTACATGAGCCATTTTAGGATAAAATGCCTTGGTTAATGGCAAATATTTTCCCCAGACATTAAAAATCATGGTCTGTAATGTGTCTGATGTTTTTGCTTCTTGGCCAATGAAAGTGCATTCTAACAGCACAGATAATTTAGTGAAGAACTTATTCAAATCCTTTTTTTTTCTTTCTCTCATTTAGAGTGTCACAGGTTTTGGAAGACAGATGATCGAGCAAACTAAACAGTTGGTGGAGTCCAAGTACAACATTTCCAATGGTTACCAAGGTGATGCCAAGGTGAGAAATACATGTAGCTACGTCCCACCAATACTGACCCAAACTCCTCTTCTTTTTTTAAACCTTTTTGCTCGTTAACCTTATATGGTAACAAATCAGCTTAGGATAGATTATAAAATACTTTAGTTTTGAGCTGACTAAAAGTATGGAACCTACTATCTGATGTTTTCGATGTACCCCCTTTGTGTAAATGTTGTCTAAATGTTTTTATTTTTATCTTTTAAAGGTAATTTATGGGGACACAGACTCCGTCATGGTTAAGCTTGGAGTTGCTACGGTGAGGGAGGCTATGGATATTGGGACGGAGGCAGCAGAGTGGGTATCGTCCCATTTCACACCGCCCATCAAACTGGAGTTTGAGAAGGTACCATTTCAGTCCACTTGATTTATCAAAGCACTTGTCCCAGTAATTTCATCACCTGTGGAAGTTGTTGATTAAGCTCTTCAGTGTGTATTTGAGAATCGGCTAACTAGTTCATAATGTAAGAGCCATGATTTGGGACCACAGGAGAGTTGAAGCATCCTCCCAGCTAATTGGAGCTCATATCTGTCACTTCCTCAGGTGTACTACCCATACCTGCTGATCAACAAGAAGCGCTACGCTGGCCTCTATTTCTCCGCCAGTGCAGACACACATGAAAAGATGGACTGTAAAGGCATTGAGACTGTCCGCAGAGACAACTGCCCTCTGGTGGCTAACCTCATCAACACCTGTCTGCAGAGAATCCTCATAGACAGGTACGCACACATTCTGCACATAATGCATTATCAATTCATTTAGTTAGAAGTTCTCCGTGATTTCATCCATTTTCATAATTTCATCTTTCATTGTATTTTTAATTTTCAGTTTCAATTTTTGGTGTCCAAAAAGATCTAAACTTATATTCAGATGCTGAATCTTTACCACACTACGAGCGGTTCATTTGTTATGAAAGTAATCACAGCTGATGTGATGTTTCGTCAGGGATCCCCAGGGTGCTGTGGCTCATGCTAAAGAGGTGATCTCAGACCTACTGTGCAACCGTATCGACATCAGCCAGCTTGTCATCACCAAGGAGCTAACACGCACCGCCCAGGAGTATGCTGGCAAACAGGCACACGTGGAGCTGGCTGAGAGGTCTGTGACATCTCCTAGACATCTCATTTCAAATCATACTCCAAGGGAAAATGTTTGTGTGTGTGATATGGGTGAACTGACCCACTAATGACCCACAAATTGATGTTTTACAGGATGAAGAAAAGAGATGCTGGCAGCGCTCCGAACTTGGGAGACCGAGTTCCATACGTCATTATTAAGGCTGCAAAGGGAGTAGCAGCATACATGAAGTCAGAGGTCTGTGGTGTCCTCTTTCACTGTCTGTTAATAATTTGATTTTATTTATCCCCCTTTTCTTATAATGCATACTTAATCCCAAGGATAATCCTCATTCTTCCACATGTCGCTTTAGGACCCGATCTTTGTGCTGGAGAACAACATTCCTATAGACACACAATACTACCTGGAGCAGCAGCTGTCCAAGCCCCTGCTGAGAATATTTGAGCCAATCCTGGGAGAGAGCAAGGCAGAGAACATCCTGCTCAGTAAGTTTACAAACACACACATCATAGTCTTGTTAATACAATGTAGTATTTCTATTAGCTGACACTTGTTTTCCTCACGTATTTGCATATTAGTGAAATGATAAGTTGAGTTAGTTGATTAACACAAAGTTACTTCTAAGATAAAACTTTAAGATACCACTTTGGGCATTTGTCATTATTCTTGATATTTTAAAGCATAACTTTAAAAAAAAAAACGATTCATTAAGTAATCTATAGATTGATCATCAAAACAATCACAGTTCATCTTTCTGTGTGTCATGCAGAAGACTAATGGGTAATATGTAACTTTACTGACATTATAACAAGTGTCAAAGCTGTACAGTTCAGCCAAGAATTCTATAAACTACTCGTGTCCCAAAAGATATAATATAGATTTGCTAGTTATGTTATCTTCTCGAGCTTCGAAACTTAACATTGCTGTTGATTTTCTGGTGTCTTTCAGAGGGAGACCACACACGCTGCAAGACTGTGTTGACCTCGAAGATCGGGGGCCTCATGGCATTTGCTCAGAAGAGAAGCACCTGCATTGGCTGCAAAGCTGTGCTCAAGACGGACGGTGTGTGCCGATTTGTTTTCCTACTTCTCCTACTATCCACCTAATGAGGTTGCTGTAGCTCAGTCAGTAGGGAGTTTAACCTAACCTTTATAACCAAAGTATGGTGGTGGACTGGTAGCTGGAGAGGTGCCAGTTCACCTCCTGGGCACTGCCAAGGTGCTCTTGAGCAAGGCACCAAACCCCCAACTGCTCAGGGCTCCTGTCCATGGGCAGCCCCCTCACTCTGACATCTCTCCATTAGTGCATGTGTATAGGTACTGAGCATGTGTGTGTAATTCAGGCCTGTGTGTAATGTGTATAATAATAATAACGGAGGGAAAACATTGTAATTTCCCTTGCAGGGTTAATAAAGTATAAATTATTATTATTATTATTATTATTATTAGGTTAGGTACTGCATTTTGGGTGGGAGCGGTGTTAAAGAGCTTTATATTTGTGACATCTAACGTGTGTCATTGCAGCGGCTGTGTGCGATTTCTGTAAGAAGAAGGAGTCTGAACTGTACCAAAAAGAGGTAGGCAAAATGCCAGATGACTTCTAAATATGTTGGTTTTCATCACTAACAGGGCTAAGTTTGTTTGATTAAAGTCCCAGCTCTGACTATATTTGAAGAAAAGCTTTAATGTCTTATTTATAATCAATGGTTGTCTTAGAGTTAATCATCATATCGCCTCTGGCGGCTCCTCAGAGCTCAGGGATTTTGATATCAAATGTATTTAAATACATCAAGCAGAACAACTATTTTACTATAAAATTAACTTTAGTTTTTTTTATTATTATTGCTGCTAGTGTGCTGTTCCAGTAAAAACAGAACTGATCAAATTGTTTTTAAGAATTACGGGGTTAATATTTGAAAACATTCCTGATGAGTTTCTAACATTTAGATTGTTAATTACAGATCTTTCACCTCAGCACACTGGAGGAGCGTTTCTCTCGCCTGTGGACTCAGTGTCAGCGTTGTCAGGGCTCCCTCCATGAGGATGTGCTCTGCACCAGGTACATATACAGTACATGTGGACATGCTTATTAGAACTGTTTACTGCAGAATTGTGTCTGAGCACACAATAACACTGTTTTTCCTGACTCTTCTGCAGTCGGGATTGTCCCATCTTTTACATGAGAAAGAAGGTTCAGAAAGATTTGGATGACCAGAGTAAGCTGGTGGATCGTTTTGGATGGTGAGAGGCGCGCACACACACTCAATCCTTATGTGCCTCATTTCAGATGACCATGGACTCACTCTATTTTTCTTTCATGTCTTTGGGTGCTTGTATAAATGCATATATATTACACTATTTCTATGTTTTTCTAATATGACATGACATTTAGTGTTTTTGTAAAATAAAATCAAAAATCAATCTATTTCTTTTGGGCTGTCACATATCATTACTTATTTATAAAACTTCACAATTGTATTGAAAGTGACTAAATGTAAACACAGGATGTTGATCCCCACACCAAACAGTAAGTGTACATGTGCAAAGAGGTTTACGGTGTTGGTACATTCCCTTATCTTAACATCAAAGTAAACCTTTAACATTTTTGGAAATGAAGAAGAACTTCATTGCCATCCTCTTCAGCGGTATTGTCTCAGTCAGACCTCATAAAACAACATCCCTACTAGGGCTGCAACTAACGATTATTTTCATAGTCGATTAATCTGTTGATTATTTTCTCGATTAATCGATTAGTTGTTTGGTCTATAAAATGTTAGAAAATGAGGATCAGTGTTTCCCAAACACCTAAGATGACGTCCTAAAATGTCTTGTTTGGTCCACAACTCAAAGATATTCAGTTTACTGTCACAGAGGGGAGAAGAAACTAGACTATATTCACATTTAACAAGCTAGAATCAAAGAATTTGTACTAAAAATTACTCAAACCGACTAATCGATTATCAAAATAGTTGGCGATTCATTTAAAAGTTGACAACTAATCGATTAATCTTTGCAGCTCTAATCCCTACCTCCACTGATTTGGCACCTCAGAACAAAAACCCTGATTGTCAACTTTTAATGGCACAAACTGGATGTAGTGTTGGTTCTTTCTTCTTGAAAAGACATAAAAGATGAGGTCTCTATTATCAGTAATTACAAGTCAGATCTGGCATAAATGAAGCACATTCTGGAAAACCTCTTACCAGTAAAGATCCACCTTGGATAAATAAAACCGACAAGACATTAAAGCTGAAGACATTTACTTGTTCATTACAGCAGACTGCATTAGAGTTACATAGCTGTCTGTGAGAAACTTGAACATTTTTGAGTTACAATTCAGATAATAAGAGGCATTTGGAAGCTGCTGGTTTAACACCATAGCAAAGTAGGAACCCTTACTAGATGGATTCACTTCTAAGCAGGATGAAACTGAAGTTAGCTCATTAAACTTAGATATAATTTTAGTAAATATGTGGACAGCAGTTTCTTAATGCAGAAGTTTAACTGGGGAACGTGGTTTGTAATGCTACAAAAATAGAAATTTAAAAATCCATGACATTTGGGGTTACAGTAATTATCAAAGGAGACAAACACTGCTATAAAAAAAGATGCCCTAGTGAATATCCTTATCATCCAGCATGATTGGATAACATGACACTGTCACTGTGTCTGAGCTCTGTCTGTTGGAGTTAAACACTGGTTTCAGCATCAGTGTGGTTTAAATGTATGTAGTACCACATAACCACCAACAACACTGACATAAAAACTGCATTGAAAGTGGACTTTGGAATAAAGTGTGACTGTGTGGAACAAACAACAGGGCTGACACTTCAAACAGTAAGTTAATGATGGACATCAGATCTCAACCCATCATTTGACACAGCTCTCCGTCTGCTATTCCTCAGTTCCTAATACAACACTATATTCCTGAGTAAACTTTTTAAATTGCACAAACTAATCCTAAATTCTACAATAAAACAAATAACAGGAAATGAATAAAGTGCACCTAGGAGTCTGGAACACAATTTTGTGGCTTTGTTACTGTGGTGATCCTATCCTGCTACGGCCTTTACATTGACATATGCCCTTTGCGAGAAGAGAAAAAAAAAAAGAAGGATATTGCTGTTGTATTTCAAGCCCCAGAGGACACACTAACCTATGAAAAAACATGTGGGGAAGACGACATTTTTTTCCCCAAACTTTCAAAAAGTTTTAACCAATCATCTGGAAGCAAAGCGTTTTCACAAGTAAACAGTGCCTGAGTCAATATGACACTGTTTCTATGTTATTTGTGGGACTTTGTGAAGTTAGATGTTTACCACGCAAAACGTTCACCTCCCTTAACGTGTTAAGTCCTAGAACCATTTTGGATTTGGACTGAATGCCTCACCTGGTGTGACAGTGCAAAGTGCAGTGACGCACCACTGTGAACACCTGGCCCCCGAAAAGTCAACAGGAGCTGAACAGTCTTTTAAAAACACTGGCTAGACAAAATTAGAATAGAATTAGTAAAAGTTAATTATCTTTACAGTCAAATCCAATATTTCTACCACAGACTGGAATTAAGTTTGCACAAATGCTGACCGTAACCAAAAAAGTCATTTTAAAACTGCAGTTTCTAGTTGTTTGGTCACCGAACAAAACAAACTGAATTCACAGCATTAAACGGACACTGCACATTGGATGAATAAATGGCAAATACTGCAAGTGGAAACTGTGACAGCATTAAAAAAAAAAAAAAGAAAAAAAAAAGGATTTTGCCATGTCTGCTTCCCTGTCTGGAGCTGTGCTGGACATCTCCAACATGACAGAGGAGGTGCAGTGTGTGTGAGCGTGAAACAAGTGCTGTAAGAGATGCGCTGGACTGGTGTGTGTGGTTTGCTATAGTATTGCGCAACGTCTCTGAGTGTTTTTCTTGCTTTTCTTGTTGCTGCGGTTGGTCTCCTTATATCTTCTAATCTCCCGTACCAGTGAATAGAAAGCTTCCTCTACACCCTGCAAGACAGAGAAATATTTTTTACACAACATTAAGATTAAAATGCGTCTAATGATATTTTAGAAGTTTTATTTCAGACATTGATTTGCAGATATTATTTACTCAAACCAGGCTCATGCATGCATCATTGCAAACTGAATACTGGTGTTACTGTCTTTCCTACGTACCTGTCTGGTTTTGGCAGAAGTCTCGACAAATGGTACTCCGTAGCTTCGTGCCAGCTCCTGCGCCTGCCGCGACTCCACCGCGCGGGTACCCAGGTCGCTCTTATTCCCCACCAGCACCATGGGAACGCTGTCACTGTCCTTCACCCTGTTGATCTGCTCTCTGAGGAGGAGACACATGCAACAGCACCTAAGAGACTGAGGCCACCCTACTTTTATCTTTGCAACACCCTCATATTTTCAGTATTGCTTTATGTATTTGGATCAGTTCAAAAATGTGAACCCGACTCTAGTGTACCAACAGCCCCACAGAACTTGTGACCACACTCAGCACATCTATAGATTTGTGGTACAGATACCTACAAGAGCAGTTCCTGCTGATCCGGAAGCAGCCTTTGTAGTACTAGACTGTCTGAACCAGCACAGTACACTATTATATACAGCTGAATTACTAACTGTGCCAAGTGAAACACACACTATTTGAATAGATTATTATTACTATGATTATTATTATTATTCATCCTTTGTCCGCAGTATTGTTTCCACTTTTTTCTTTTGGGATTTATTACTGATCCTGGTCTAAGGTGGTGTGTACTTGCGAGCCACGAAGCATCTTTTACCTGTAGAGGTGAACGTCCTCAAAGGACTTGATGTTGTTGATCGCAAACACACAGAGGAAGCCCTCTCCTGTCCTCATATACTGGTCCCTCATGGCGCTGTACTCCTCCTGACCTGCAGTGTCCAGGATGTCCAACAGACAAGTCTCTCCATCAATCACCACCTGTTTTCTGTAGGAGTCCTGTAACACAGCATTGACATAATCATGCAGACATGACCAAACACGTCTGCCAAGAAGGCAAGGCAGCTTTATTTGAGCACATTTCAGCAACAAGGCAATTCAAAGTGCTTTACGTAAAACATTGAAAAGCAGTTGAAAACTATTAAAAACATTAATTAAAGAGAATATAAAAAAACCCAGCTAAAATAGAATAAGACGGGTATATAAAAAACAATAATGAAAGTAAGAGTGCAGTGTAAGAAATAAACAATTACTTGATTTCAGGTCAGTCTTCAGCCTTGATTTAAAAGAACAGAGTTGCAGCGGACCTGAAGTTTTCTGGGAGTTTGTTCCAGATATGTGGTGCATAAAAACTGAACGCTGCTACTCCATGTTTACTCACGACTCTGGGGGCAGAAAGCCCTGTCCCAGACGACCTGAGAGGTCTGGATGGTTCATAATGTAGCAGCAGATCAGAAATGTATTTTGGCCCTGAACCATTACATTACATTTAGCTGATGCTTTTATCCAAAGCGACTTACAATTGCTATATATGTCAGAGGTCGGACGCCTCTGGAGCAGCTAGGGGTTAAGTGTCTTGCTCAGGGACATGTTGGTTGATGTATCACAGTAGGAATTGAACCCAGATCGCCCACACCAAAGGCATGTGTCATATCCACTGCACCATCACCACCCATTCAGTGCTTTATACACCAACAGTAGTATATTGAAATCAATTCTTTGAGGGACAGGAAACCAGTGTAAAGACCTCAGGGCTGTAGTGATGTAAACCATTTACTTGGTCTTAGTGAGGCCGCGAGCAGCAGTGTTCTGAATCAGATGCAGCTGTCTAATTGATTTTTTAGGGAGACCTGTAAAGACACCGTTACAGTAGTCGAGTCTACTTAAGATGAAAGCATTGACAAGTTTTTTTAAATCCTGCTGAGACACAAGTCATTCAATCCTTGATATATTCTTAAGGTGATATTAGGCTGACTTTGTAATCGTCTTGACGTGGCTTTTGAAATTCAGCTCGGAGTCCATGATTACAACAAGAAATCTCACAATGGATTGCATCATGTTATTTCCTATGGTGTTTTTTTAAAGTCACACTGCTGCGTAGCAACAAGATCTTGCTGAGTGGAGAGTTTGGTAATCAATTTGCAGAAATGTATTTTAACACTGTCTAAAAACCGAGATTTACATCCAACTTGTGTGCACTTTTGGGCAACAATGTGAGAAAAATAAGAGATTGCTCAGCAGTGTTATCACTGTTGATCTGTTAGTGAAAATTATTTGAAAACTAAATGACAGCTTACAGGAGAGCGGTCTGCTTTAATGGGTTGTACCAGGATTTAGTTGAAATGAACATTTAGAGGGTTCTAGCAGTTTTTCACAGGTCTTCCCGTCTGATGGTGCTGTAGATTTGTGACAGCATGTGTTTGCTATGGTACCATTTTTGCATAGTGATGCTTTACTATGCTGCATTTATCATATTGTTTTACTATTTACTTCGCAGATTAAGATTTTAGATACAAACCATATGATTAGTTTATAAAACAAAATAAACTGCCCAGCAGTATATGAAGCAGTTAAAATGAGTTTCAACCTCGACCAGCTGAAAAATGAATAATAATAATAATCCTAAAATGCAATGTATAATGATATGACTCTGACAGGAGCCATTCTCCAGCATAATGAATACATACTATTTAAGTATGTTTCGTTGCCAATACTTTTACAGTTTTAAGGTAAGTTTTTAATGCAGGACTGGAGTATTTTCACGTTTGTATGGCTACATTTACTTAACTTAGTTACTTAGTACATACAAGTGCCCATCCCACGTTGACTTATAAGACACCACTTACTGTTGCACTGGCGAAACATTTAATATAAATATATATAATGTAAAATGTAAATGCAAACAAAGTACTTTGTCCTACCCCTAGCTTTATAAATAAACGATTGCATATAGGTAGTGCTTCTTCTTCCACCACTTCTTACAACATAAAGGAGACATCGTATCCTGTGTATCGGTTAATATCTACTAACACTCCACATATGATTTTGCTGTGATTGTTAAACTATCCAAAATAGTTAAGAATAACTCACATTGTTGTACACATAAAACTGACCATGTAGTTTCGTGGTACACTCTAGATTATGTGTTATTACGTTTAACTGGATCCAGGACACTGTGTGTGTGTGTGTGTGTGTGTGTGTGTCTAATGGGTAGTCTCTCACCTCTATGGTTGGATCATATTCATCTACGAAGTGGTTCTGGATGAGCTGGATGGTGAGAGCGCTCTTCCCCACACCTCCTGCCCCGACCACCACAAGTTTGTACTCGGTCATGCCTGGAAAGGATTAAAACCAGCAGGTAGCCGTGATTTCAGATCGGATTAGCGGAGTATCAGGTGAACATGAACAAATCAAACCCTCTTCCTCCCTACACTGACATGGCGAAGAGACTGACCTAGTTTTAAGTCGTTAACGTTACTTGTATTTATGTTAAGTCTTCCTTATAATGACTGAATCGATACAAATGAGTGCTAGTGGTAGAAGTGGGAACTCTTTAAACGTACTTACCTTTATGTAGTGGTTCTAACACTCTGTGAAATGATAGCTGACTTTACGAATGGATAAATGAGATTAGCTTGCTACATTACGTTAGCCTGAGACGATTTCCTTATTCAAAACACTTGTAGACAAACTTCACGATCTACTCGCAACTTGGTTTCCTCACTAGAATTACGTGTCAAAATATAAACCACAGTTTGTGAAGCTACTAGTCAAAATCTAACTTCATATAATGAATAAATTAAAAGCCTGAATCCGTGCGAGTTCCTATTTAGTCTATCGTGGCTCATTGAAAGTAGAGCGTTATCGCGTTAATCCCCTTCGTCAAACAGCCAATGAACCGACGGCATGCAGACTGATGTCGTAACGGTCCAATCACAATGAAGTTTTACCTTATAGCCACGCCCAAAGATTGAAAATATGTCCAATCATTAACAGGAGTAGCCATAATTGGGCGTGGCCAGATTGTTTCTCTCAACCATAGAAATCAATACTAATGAAAATCAGTAAGGGTATTCATACTCATGTAAGTACTAATTGAATCTTTATTATCAAACAGTTCCAAAGTTTATGAACGTATGCATCACGCAATGCGAATGCATGAATGGAATCATTAAACAGCTCTGCAGTAACTACGATCTTTGTGAATGTTATACCTACATTTTATTGCGAAACTTATCACCGGAAGTGTCAGTATGGTATTGTGTGTGCCTTGACACTGACACCTGGGCGTAGTTAGAACTATATAGAATGAGTGTCCACTGCACTCCAGTGGCCACGGTACGCAACTACAATACTGCATTTAAATTCGTGGCTAATAATGCCCAATAATAATGGTCATTATTAATAACAATACGGTCAAATCATTATTTGTGCGACTATTACAAATAACCAAGTATATTTAAAATCAGGAGTTTGTGTTTACTGCCCTCTAGTGGTCACATGTAGGAACTACAACACTCAATTACATTTGTGGCTAATGCCTTAATGTGGTAAAATGCCTTAATTTAACTAGAAAATGGATTTCCTGCAGAAAATGCTTTTGAAGGCTGAAAAGCTAAATTGCTAAAGCTGAACTGACGTATTGGCATAACTGTGTAAGAAGAAGGTAAAGTAGTGAGAATAGGTGGAAAAGTGTCACATGAAAAATGGTCACAATTAGTATTAATTTCATTTAAATGTTGAATAATACCAACAATATATGAAACAAAAGTGGAAGATGTTAAGGTTTTCTGAAAAGCTGTCACTCCACTGAATTGCTGGTTAAAATGTGTAAGAAGGTGAAGTTGTAAGAAAATGTGGAAATGGTTGTAATTAATATATATTATGTCTTTAAAAAGTTGAATAACACCAACATTGTATGAAAGTTTCTGTAAAAGCTGATGCCAAACTGAATTGCCGGTTTCAGTTTGGATGAATATGTATTCAAAAAGTACGAATAAAATGTACAAGTTGTGTGAAACTCTTAATGAATAAAAGATGTGAAACATTAAGGTTTGAATAGAGTATACATCTGTAAATAAGACTTGAATATGCATGGACAGCAGCTCAAGTAGTATAAATAAGATGAAAAAGTGGGAAAGGGATGAAGGAAGCAATATGAAAAGTAAGAAATGAAAGACACATAGACAGAAAGATATGGATAGAGAGCCCCCGTTTTGACCTGGCATTAAAATCCTGAGTGATCGGATCACAAGTAGATAGCTTTCAGTACAGGAGTAAATGCACTCAGGATGCTTTGAGGACGCATTGCGATCCAGTTATTTAGACCACATTCGGTGGTGGTCTGGCGATATGGACCAGAAATATAAAGTTAAAAAATTGAGAGATTTGCAAAACTGGTACTATGTGGTTTCATCCAGAAATGTCGAAGATGTTTAACAAGGGCTGTCAATGAAGGAATGCTTGTGGCTCTCGTCATTTGGAGGATCACAGAGCCAGATGTCTAATTGCTTATCTGAGGCTATGATGGCTATGAAGTATATTTACATTATAAAAATCTAAAAAAAGTCATAAAAAAGTCCTAGTGTAGTGTGTCGAAAAAAAGGTGATGAAAAGGTCATAGTATAGTATGTCTAAAAAAGTAATAAAAAGTCATAGTGCAGTATGTCGAAAAAGTCATAAAAAGTCATAGAATAGTTTATCGAAAATTGTCAAAAAAGTCATAGTATAGTATGTTGAAAAAGTCATAAAAAAGTCATAGTATAGTATGTTGAAAAACGTCATAGTGCAGTATAGAAGTCATAGAATTGCATGTCAAAAAACACAAAAACGTTATAGTATAGTATCTTGAAAAACTCATAAAAAAGTCATAATATAGTATTTAGAAAAAAGTCACAGTATAGTATGTCGAAAAAAGGCACAAAAACATAATAGTATATGTTGAAAAACTCAAAAATGGTCATAGTATAGTATGTCTAACAAAAGTAATAAAAAGTCATAGTGCAATATGTTGAAAAAAATCATAAAAGTCCTAGTATAGTACATCAAAAAGGTCTAGTATAGCATAATCATAGTATAGCATAAAGTCAAGGTGCAGTATAGAAAAAGTCATAGAATTGTATGTGAAAAAAACACAAAAACGTCATAGTATAGTATCCTAAAAAAGTCATGAAAAAGTCATAGTATAGTATGTCGAAAAAAGGCACAAAAACGTCATAGTTTAGTATGTTGACAAACTCATTAAAAAAAGTCATAGTATAGTATGTCGAAAAAAGTGATTAAAAAGTCATAGTATAGTATGTCAAAAAAGTGATAAAAATGTCAGTGTAGTGTATAAAAAAGTCCTAGTAGAGTATATTAATAAAAGTGATAAGAAAGTAATAATATAGCATGTTGAGAGAGTCTTAAAAAAGTCATTTAAGAACTTTGCTTTTAACAATGTAAGGGCCAGTCTGCATCCAGAGATGTTCATACCAGAGTCAAGACAGTTTACGGCTCACTTGTGTAGAATAATGTATGTTTATCGCCATCTTGTGGTCACAGTGATGAACTGCAACACTACAGCAAATGCGTAAAATTAGCATCAATGCAGACACGATAATACTTCCGGCAAATTCCTTCAAAATAAAGACTAAACTGAAGCATTTAGAAACAAAGTAAGAAATCATTCTAAAGCTATTATGAAGACATGATTATCGAAATATGGAAATCCTAGCTCACTGGGAAAAAGAGCAATATTACTAAACAAATCACTAAAATTAGATTTTTTTTTTAATACAACGCACACACGCGCACACACACACACACACACACACACACACACACACACACACACACACACACACACACACACACACACACACACGGCATCATGACAAGACATCATGCCCCACCCTCTGGTTCGTCATCCTCACTTCCCTTGTCTGTGACATGCATGTTTCTCCCTTACTCTCCCACTGAGTGCATCTGCTCTCCTATCTAATCTTTGCCTAAAATCACAGAGATAATCCTGCATCCATCTGTCCTGAGAGAAAGACAGAGAAATGACATTGCGCTTATGATGTGAAAAAAAAATCAAGACTAATTTAATGCGTCATCACGCTGTGGGTGATAAATCCTGAAGAAAAGTTGTGCTAAAATAGTGACATCTTCTCTAATTGCTCACATTTTATTATACACAAGGATATCTCACATATACATCTTTTATACATAGAACATTTTTGCATTATGATCATTTTCTTTTTTTCTTTTTTAACTGATTCCCACCATACATTTCATCAAGAAGGAGGACAACATTGGACTAGCCATAAATGAGACAAAGAGAATACACCAATACAACATTTGAAAATGAAATTCTATACAGGAATAATCATTCAAATCTTTTAGACATTTCATTCAAAACAAAATTTGCCTTAATCACTTTTTAAAATAATTTATTGACATACCAACACATTTTACCATTAAACCCTCAGTTTAATCAAATACAATTATTTTAACAATCCAGTAATGTATTTTTGTTCTCACAAAAGTGAGCTCAATTCACAAACTCTCTATAAATTAAACAGAATTAGATTCTTAATCTGAAAAAGAGCCGTCTGCAAATGTACTTTAAATAAAAAATAAAAAAACGTGTGTTGGCATGACCTGTGAGTACACACAGAGGGCAGACGTTGTGTTTGTGTGTGCATGAACATGTTTAATGTATGTTGGCTGTGCAGTTTGTTTAATATGACAGTTCCTCTCCTGTATAAGCATGTTGGTGTCCTCTCAGAAGCACCTCTGAACTCTCTACTCCATTACCCAGCTGTCAGTGTGTCACGATAGAGAGGGTGCTGCTTTTTAAGGGCTTGATAGGAGCTGAGTTGATTGGCCATGATTGTTACCAAACCTTAACACACCCTCTGACAATGTATGATAATACTTCCTAATCCCACCCTGTTTCCATGGGTGCTTCACAGCCATGTAAATGCCAAAAAGTGTGCCACCACTCTCTCTGCACACTGTGCATAATGCACTTGTCTGTGCTTGCATGAAATTAGCACCCTGTGTGTGTGTGTGTGTGTGTGTGTGTGTGTGTGTGTGTGTGTGTGTGTGTGTGTGTGCGCAAAAGGAAGAGAGGGATGGTGGGGTACTACACTGATGTGCTCATGACAACATGCTCACTGCACAATGTTTCAGCACCTGCACCCAACACAACGAACGCTTGCACTCACTCACACACACACACACACACACACACACACACACACACACACACACACACACACACACACACACACACACACACACACCACACACACACACACACAGACGATCTGACCCACCAACTCAAACATGACTACAATTTATACTACAGACGTGGAAACAGAGAGCAGCCACAAAGACACAGAACAAGGCAGAAACAGAGGCCGCACGTGCTGTGATGCCTGGGAATATTATAACTGTTGTTCCTCGCTGGTTACGCAGTGGATCAGTTAACCACACTCTACTTGTCATTCTCGGCCACCTATCTAATGGGAGCGTACACGCCAAATGGAAAGTCACAAATGTCAGATGATTACTCATGTGACCCATAAGCCTGGCTGGACGTAACCTAGTTAGGTCAGACCCAGGTGAGATTCAGCTAGACACCAAATGCAAGCTCAAACACACACCTTTGCACAATCAAACGCACACACATAAAGGGGGCCTGTTGTAACAAAAGCTATACAGTTTCACACACACAAACACAGACTGATAAACACCTAACCACATTTTTTCTCTTTGATTTAATAGTTTGAAAGTAGTCGGCACGTGCATGCATACTATAGTTATGCAGTGCTGTGGAAAAATAATGTTGCAAAGAAAAAAGTTAAGTGGATGCATCACCAGCGTCCAGACAAGATTGTCCACAAGGGGCCTCACTCATAAAAACTAGCTTTTAGTTTGTGTATTGATTTTTAAAAATCATATGCTCAATATGATTTCTATTGAGGCTGAGGGCCTTGGGATTAATATAGACTAGAAAGTGTAAGCAATCTACACTAGTGGCATTACATTTTGTATTTAATAATTTGGACAATGTTGTAAGCTCAAAAGTTTTACGTTTCAAAACTGAGGCCCCAAAGGTGCTTTCTCAGCAAGAAAAGCAAATGTGTGGCTTACACATAAAAATTTAAATACAACACAATGCCGGTGGCTTGAGAGAGTTGCTGTATAGGCAAAAAGCCAACTACGCGCACACACGCACACACACAGAATCTCCACAGTGATGTTGTGGAAACAGAACGCTTGACCAATCACAACGAGCTCAGGAGCAGGAAGGAAGTCTGGGATCTGAGTTCAGTTTTTGCTGTTGAATGCTGTTGAGTTGTATGTGTTTGCACGCACGCACGCACGCACGCACACACACACACACACACACACACACACACACACACACACACACACACACACACACACACACACACACACACACACACACACACACACACACACACACACACACACACACACACACACAGAAATGAATCAGATGCATACTTTTGATATGTGCAGTTGAAAATATTGTACAAAAGCACACACCAGGTTCATTCAGTAAAGCAGTGACTCTCTCACAATCCCTTTCCAAAAACAATCTTCCTTTTTTCTTTATCTTTTTTTTTTTTCAATTTTTTTTTTTAACTTGTATCATTGATCTTCTATCTCAGCTCCTTCTCCTCTTTTCCCCCATACATGTACGAGTTGTATCCAGGCGGCTGGACAT
Source organism: Sander vitreus (assembly GCF_031162955.1). Classification (NCBI taxonomy): domain Eukaryota; kingdom Metazoa; phylum Chordata; class Actinopteri; order Perciformes; family Percidae; genus Sander; species Sander vitreus. The sequence goes on along the minus strand of NC_135869.1, from coordinate 22,014,912 downwards.
ACTCCTCAGACTTATCCCAGTCCGACACCCATCCAGACCCGGCTCCTCCTCCGCCAGTCCCTCCTCCATTAGAACCAACAACTGGTTGGTTCACAGCCCCGTACTGCCCGCCTCCGCGGTAGAGCTCATCTGTTTCATTGGCCAGTTCATCCTCATCGATAATACCGCACTTCTCCTCACTGGTGTCCTCTATATCCGCCCAAGGCTGCTTTTCCCCTGATGCAAAAATACCTAGTGAGAAAAGAATATCAGAATCAGAATAAGATTTAAAATATATCAAAGTACTGCAAAAGGCAAGAACGTAAATATAGAATAGAAATATTACAATAAAAATATGTAAAAGACACTATAACAAATACAATATGTACAATATGACCAGCATTTAGACTGAGGTCTTCTGCACATGCCTCACAAAACACTATATTCAAAGTCAAGTCATACCATAGAAAATCACTCCTCCGTAATGTACGAGTGAAGCTATTAGGAAGACACCTTGCCACTCTTCACGTGTCTGAAATTATGTAAAAAAAAGTGTGGAACATAGGTGAGTTCCAAATTGTATACATGGCATTATAAAGTCAATACAAGTGAATGTTTATTTACCTTGTGTTTGGTCATGGCTCCCACTATGAGAGGACACACCATTCCAGATAATGTTCCCACCCCGTTTGAGATGCCCATCAGTATGCTGGCATATCGAGGGGCGATATCCAAGTGATTGACATTAAACCCTGAAGCAGATTTTTACAGTTAGGGTTGGAAAAAAGACATTTCTCACAACAACCGAGTAAAGGGTCATCAATTAAGGGAGAGATTTACTGATGCAGTTATAATCATCATGAAGCCAAGTCATCAGTATTAAAAGAATAGTTTGACATTTTGGGAAATACGCTTATTCGCTTCCTTTCCGAGAGTTAGATAAGAAGATCGACTCCCCTCTCATGTACAGTAAATATGTTGCAAAAGCCAGCAGTTGGTCAGCATAGCTTAGCATAAAGACTAGAAACAGAGGGAAACAGCTAGCTGGGCGAAGTGTACAAAATGTTTTACAGGGGTTATGTGCCGAACTATTATTTGGCCGGTATACAGCATACTTGTTTATAACTTCTCTTACCTGAGATAGCAAATCCACTGAAACCCACAGCGAGGACCAGGAAGGAAATGGCAATACCTTTTGTGTGAGAGTATCCCACCACCAGCAGGAGGGTGGCCTCCATCCCAAAACCTGAAACACATCCACATAAACACATACAAAACTGATGAATGAATGAGGAAAATAATCCACAACTTTATTCTCTGTCTCAGCTATAGACTGTAAAATTAAGGTCTCAACAAGCAATGGTCACTTGTTATACAGTAGTGTATTATAGTTATGTTAAAAAATGGTACATGTGTTAATGCACATACAGAAAAAAAACTAATGCAGCCTTTAAGTTGTGCTAAAATATTGATATGATTCCAGTACTGGCAGCTGCTGCCCTTCAAACATTCTGAATGAAAGTTGCTGGGTAAAAGGTGCCAGACAAATTATGTTACTACATGTTAAGTCCTTAAAGCAACACCAAAGATTCTTTTGTACCTTAAAGTTTCCAAAACTGTTTCAGTGGTTCATCAACTCGTAACAGGGTGAACGGCACTTCTGCATTCGCTTTGCGGCCCTCTATCGGCTATAACCGCACTATGCAAGTTTGCCAGATCGGGTAGAGGATCTGTAGTTCGAATGAGACATAAGAAACTACTACGACAGCGGTAATGGACAATTCCGCTTCCAACCTGTAGGGAGACCGAAGAGGAAAAGTGCTTTGGTGTTGCTTTAAATTTCAGGACAATTATGGCAATTACTTAGAAATACACCTATAAAATGTAATTTATCTTGACACTCTCACCTCCACAGTTCATGAGCTTCCTGACGTTGGTGGTGGTCATCAAATTGTGGGTTCTCAGGTAGTCTGCCAACTGGCCTCCAATAGGCACGATTATTGTCATCACCAGATGGGGCAAAGCTGACACCATGCCCACCTGAAAGAAGAAAGGGGGAGAGTGAGTGTGTATGTGTATGAGAGTGTACGTGTGCGTGTGAGAAAGAGACATGGGAATAGTGTTTTTATTCATTTGAGTGTTAGAAACAATGAAAGGCTGAAGGTTGAGGTTTTGTTTTGATAATAGCACATCAATCTGAATAATAATTCATGCTGTTTAATACTCCTTAGAACTGTACTGAGATAACGGGATCTAAATTATGACATAATATCAAAGAAAAGAGATAAGACAATAGGAGGTCAAATGGTTTCTAATTTCTTTTTTGGTGTTGTGGTGGTGTGGGGGTCTAAAATTCTGACCATTCAAGCAGTCTCCCCCTCTCTCTTCGCATTTCCTATCACCTCTACACTATCTACTAACAAATAAAATCAAAATACCCCAAACATGCCAATGGCTTGTCATGGTAACCCTCAAACTCTTATTATCAGTCTTGTTTTTGAATAAAACATGGAAAAGAAAATTTGACACACACAAAAGAAAAATTACAGTATATAAATAAGACTACACTCGTTTACACAATCTAAATGTGTTACTAGAATCTTCCTTCTTACTTGGTTTGTAGAGATGTGTCTGGGACTCTATTGATAGTTTAAATCCTTACTTGCATGTATATACATGCATTTGTTTTTAATAAGGAGTATTGGGGTCGGGTGGGCGAGACGGGATGAGGGAGAGCTCTAGCGAGTGTGAATGTACATGTGCTGTATTGTCTTTGTCTTATGTCTTGAGGCCCCCCTTGAAAACGAGATGCTTCATCTCAAGGGGTTATCCTCTTAACAATACATTTCAATTTCAATCCCTGAAACTGCTCATAATATTTAGGTATGGGGCTTACACAAACTCACACCCTAAAGAAGAATTCTGGTATTTTTCAACCTGTGTTTCATATTCTTAATTGTGGCTTTTTTGCCTATGAGTCATAATAATGTTGTACTCCATTATAAGAGATTTGGAAAACACGACTCGAGTATATCGCAGTAAGCAGTGCAAACGTCCTAAAGATTTCCAAATAATTTATATTTAATTTTATATTATAAAAATTTTACATGAATCATTTAAAATGCTTAAAGGCAACGTCATTATGACCCATAGTCACAAGAGCCACAATTATGGGGAAATACCAGCATTTCCCTTTAACTCCAGTTGAAGTGACCTAGAGCAAAGCCTTAACACTTAAACTCTCCAGTGAAATTGCAGTTGGCTACAGTAGTCAACAGCTTTGGGCGTATTCCAGTTGCGAGTAGACATTTCTGAAAAAAAATAATCAAACTATAGCTTCTGTAAAGAAGAAGAAGAAAGTCTTTATAGCTGATATAATCTCACCTTGCTGATCTCAAAGCCAAATACTTCTTCAAAGTAGGCTGGCTGGCTGATGAGCAGCAGGTAGAAGGTCCAGCTCCTGCAGAAGTTGGCCACAATAATGGCGTAGACTGGCATGGAGGTGAAGAAGTGTCTCCATGGTGTTTTAAATTTCTGCCACCAAAAGGAATAAGATATAATGGGATTCTCTGACTTCACTAAGATGGATTAAGAACTAGAGAGTCAGCTGAACATGTATACATTCATGTGCACATCTGCACTATCTGTGTTTGTGTGCAGGTCTATGAGACCTACATGCAGAGGATTGAGAAATGTTGCAGACTCTCCGATTGCCTCTTCAATGTACTTCCTCTCCTCTGGTGTAATAGTGGGATGAGCAGCGGGACTCTCATACGACACCAGAATCCAGAACAAATACCAGCATATCCCAAAGCTGCCTAGGAGAGGCAGAGAGATAGAAAGCAGAAGACATGGGTAAAGCAGAGAAAGAGAAAGATAGTTAAAGGGTACAGGAGTAAAAAAAAAAGAAAATAAGAAGTAGCTGCTCAAGTTTAACAACATCAGTAGTAGGCGGGGGTGGACTTTTTAAACTCCTAATGCAGACACATAAATCCTTTAGATTTAATAAAAGCTTTGCCATTTAGTCTTGATTGTAAGCAACAAAAACACAGTACTTAATGGATGTGGAAACATTTGCATCTGAACTGAGGAGTGCTAGTGTATGTATTAATGTATTACTTGGCTTAACAGTCATAGTCATGCAGTAAGCAAACACATATTTCATTATAAGGACACTAACCATAGACATAGAATACTGAAGACCACCCAGTGTATTGCACCAGTATCCCAGCTAAAGGCATGGCAACTACCGCCCCTGCATAGGATCCTAAGAAGGCATCAAACAGAGAAAACCAACACATTATTAATTTTCTCTCATAATCATATAATAATTTCCACAATCAAAATGCTCAATATTTATTGTTATTCAGTATAAATTCTACAGTGGCCCTGAAGTGCAAACCACGACAGCAAATCCCACAACACGACAGCAATCTCACAACACGACAGCTATTCACCACAACACGACAGCAAATCCCACAACACAACAGCAAATCAAACAACTCAACCACAAATTCCACAACACAACAGCAAATCAACACGACAGCAAAACCCACAACATGACAGCATTGGTAAGACTGAAACGGAAAGGGGAGGTACGTATTGGACACTGATCCTCGTCCTGATTGGTTGTGTGGCACATAGTATATTTTGGGGTACTTGACACTGTTATTTTTTATTTAATGTATTATTTAATTTTGTATATTTGCAAACATGACAGATATCCCCATTTAATTTATTCCTTATGTGAGTAAAAAAGCACAAGATCATGTTGGTGTAAACTGTTGGTTTGCACTACCTCCTTCAGTTGGCCCAATGTCTGAATGAATGTTGAGTAAACTTGCCTTAAAATTAACAGATAGCCCAAATATACTATGTGCCAGTGCCACACAACCAATCAGGATGAGGATCAGTGACCAATGCGTTCCTTTTGGTTTCAGTCTCACCAATGCTATTATGTTGTGGTGAATTGCTGTCGTGTTGTGGCGATTGCCGTTGTGTTGTGGTGAATTGCTGTTGTGTTGTGATGATTTGCTGTCATGTTGTGATGATATGCTGTCATGTTATGGTGAATTACTGTCGTGTTGTGGTGAATTCCTGTTGTGTTGTGGTGAATTGTGTGGTGTTGTGCGATTTGCTGTTGTGTTGTGGGATTTGCTGTCGTGTTGCGGGATTTGCTGTCGTGTTGCGGGATTTGCTGTCGTGTTGCGGGATTTGCTGTCGTGTTGCGGGATTTGCTGTCTTGCTGTGGGATTTGCTGTCATGTTGTGGTGAATTGTGTGGTGTTGTGTGATTTGCTGTTGTGTTGTGGGATTTGCTGCCGTGTTGCGGGATATGCTGTTGTTGTCATGTTGTGGTGAATTGTGTGGTGTTGTGTGATTTGCTGTTGTGTTGTGTGATTTACTGTCGTGTTGCGGGATATGCTGTCTTGCTGTGGGATTTGCTGTCGTGTTGTGTGATTTGCTGTCGTGTTGTGTGATTTGCTGTCGTGTTGAGGGATTTGCTGTCGTATTTTGGGATTTGTTTTTGTGTTGCGGGATTTGCGGTCATGTTGTGGGATTTGCTGTCGTGGTTTGCACTTCAGGGCCACCGTAAAATCCACGTAACATATTCAATACTTAAACTTTGCAGGAAACTCTGGCAGCTCTATCTTTGCAACCTCATGTTCAAACTCACAGAACTTAACTCTAGTGGAGATCCCAAAGTTTCTGCAGATTATCAAGATTATCAGAGATATTGAATTTGGGGATACATGTGTCAGTAAGGCAAGAAACGTTACCACAAAAGGCTGTTGTGGCTAATCGACTTCTCTCAAGAGGAGGTGCCCACTTGGCCCAGATCCCATGGCAGGCTGGGTATGATACACCCTGAAGGACACAATATAGTCAGGGAAACACTCTTGCATGTAGGGCTAGTCTTACACAGAGAACATGTGACACATACTGTACCTCAACAAGGCCCTGGCATATCCTGACCAGTATGACGCAGCTGTAATGGCAGCGAGCAGCAGATGGAATCAGCATGTTGAGGGTGGATGTGGCTACTATAGCAAAGCCAAACACTCTTAAACACACAAAAGACAAACAAGCAGATTTGATATTCAACAGTAACAACAGCAGCACAAAAATGGCAATTATATAAAACAAATGCTCCACTAAAAGGATGAAGCTTCATGGTCGTGGTCCTAAATATGATTGGAGTTGCTAACTGGTGCTTGTTTTGTCAATGCTGCTGCACCTGGTATTTGCTTATAAAGACCATTGTCAGGTCTAGCTCACGCTCTTAGTTCATTATTGTTTTGTTTGTGTTGACTTCCTGTTTTATGTTGAAATTCTCACCGTCTGTTTCTGTTTCAGGTCACTTGTCTTCCAGTCTTTGTCTGCCTTCTTGCCTGTGCAATTACCCTCCCTTCCCTAATGTGTGCCACCTGTGTGTAATTGTGTCCATCCACCTCAGTGTACAGTGGGGAGAACAAGTATTTGATACACTGCCGATTTTGCAGGTTTTCCTACTTACAAAGCATGTAGAAGTCTATAATTTTTTATCATAGGTACTTTTCAACTGTGAGAGACAGAATCTAAAACAAAAGTCCAGAAAATCACATTGTATGATTTTTAAATAATTAATTTAGCATTTTATTGCATGACATAAGTATTTGATCACCTACCAACCAATAAGAATTCCGGCTCTCACAGACCTGTTAGTTTTTCTTTATTACCTGTATTAACTGCACCTGTTTGAACTCGTTACCTGTATAAAAGACACTTGTCCACACACTCAATCAAACAGACTCCAACCTCTCCACAATGGCCAAGACCAGAGAGCTGTGTAAGGACATCAGGGATAAAATTGTAGACCTGCACAAGGCTGTGATGGGCTACAGGACAATAGGCAAGCAGCTTGGTGAGAAGGCAACAACTGTTGGTGCAATTATTAGAAAATGGAAGAAGTTCAAGATGACGGTCAATCTCCCTCGGTCTGGGGCTCCATGCAAGATCTCACCTCGTGGGGCATCAATGATCATGAGGAAGGTGAGGGATCAGCCCAGAACTACATGGCAGGACCTGGTCAATGATCTGAAGAGAGCTGGGACCACAGTCTCAAATAAAACCATTAGTAACACACTACGCCATCATGGATTAAAATCCTGCAGCGCACGCAAGGTCCCACTGCTCAAGCCAGCGCATGTCCAGGCCCGTCTGAAGTTTGCCAATGACCATCTGGATGATCCAGAGGAGGAATGGGAGAAGGTCATGTGGTCTGATGAGACAAAAATAGAGCTTTTTGGTCTAAACTCCACTCGCTGTGTTTGGAAGAATAAGAAGGATGAGTACAACCCCAAGAATACCATCCCAACCGTGAAGCATGGAGGTGGAAACATCATTCTTTGGGGATGCTTTTCTGCAAAGGGGACAGGACGACTGCACCATATTGAGGGGAGGATGGATGGGGCCATGTATCGCGAGATCTTGGCCAACAACCTCCTTCCCTCAGTAAGAGCATTGAAGATGGGTCGTGGCTGGGTCTTCCAGCATGACAACGACCCGAAACACATAGCCAGGGCAACTAAGGAGTGGCTCCGTAAGAAGCATCTCAAGGTCCTGGAGTGGCCTAGCCAGTCTCCAGACCTGAACCCAATAGAAAATCTTTGGAGGGAGCTGAAAGTCTGTATTGCCCAGCGACAGCCCCGAAACCTGAAGGCTCTGGAGAAGGTCTGTATAGAGGAGTGGGCCAAAATCCCTGCTCCAGTGTGTGCAAACCTGGTCAAGAACTACAGGAAACGTATGATCTCTGTAATTGCAAACAAAGGTTTTTGTACCAAATATTACGTTCCGCCTTTCTGATGTATCAAATACTTATGTCATGCAATAAAATGCAAATTAATTACTTAAAAATCATACAATGTGATTTTCTGGATTTTTGTTTTAGATTCCGTCACTTACAGTTGAAGAGTACCTATGATTAAAAATTATAGACTTCTAAATGCTTTGTAAGTGGGAAAACCTGCAAAATCTTCAGTGTATCAAATACTTGTTCTCCCCACTGTATATACTTACCTTGTGTCCCTGTTGCCAGATTGTTGTTGTACATCGTGTCTCACTCTCCAGCGTTATTCCTAGTGTCTCTTCCCTGTGTTTTTGTATGATCTCTTGACTGCGTTTGACCATGTTTTTGCCTGCCGTTTTTGTACCTTCGCCTGCATTGTACTTTTGTACAATGAACTCTATTACTTGTTACATCTGCTTTGAGTCGTGCTTTTGGGTCCACTGTGCTTCGTGACAACCATGTTGAACGTACTTTTCCTGAATTTTTGTGTGGTTTGATGCTCAATATTTGACAACTGATTTAAAGAATTAGTCATACCCAGCACGATTGCCTTTTTTTTTTTTTTTTAATCAAATCAACCAATTTACACCAGATTACAGTAATTGTAACTGTATTGGAGAAGGTATAAACATGAAGACATTTACCTGTTGGCTGCAAATTTTCGACATATAAAGCCACCCGGGATCTGTGTGACAATATAGCCCCAGAAAAAGGAGCCGTGGATCATCCCCACTGTCTCAGGGTCCCAGGTGAACTGTGCAGCCTGGAGAAAAGAAGATATATGACTTTAACTTCAGTCTATTAGAAATGTACTCACTTCAAAACAAAATAGATCAGTAGTATCAGAAGTCATCAGAACTTCTATGGTTCAACAACACTGTAATATTCTTAAACTACAATGCATTATTTTGATGTACTTCATAGCTTAGTAAATCTGTCTGTATGATAATTAATTTATTATTATTATTATTATTATTATTATTATTATTATATAGCTTACAGTTCCAAAATGAGGTAAAGTGGGAAAAAGTCACAAATACTGTACATAATGTTTGCTTACATTGTCTCACTCATGTTTAATTTATATGTAAGTACATGTGGCCTGAGAACAGTGTTTTCTCTATCATTCATTTAATTCTTTTATTAAAAAAATATGAATTGGCATTACTCAGCCTCTAAGCAGAAATAAAGTAGATCATAGAGAGACAGAAACAAATGAATAAATAATGCAAATGTCATTGTCAAAGGCAGACTGATGCAGTAAATCAAAGAGCTTTGATTTCTGTTTTGCCACTTACCACAAGTACTTCCTTGTTGCCTTTGTAGACAGTGTGGTCATTCACCATGCTTACAATGGCCACACCCAGGTTGCACCGGATGCCAAAAGAGATGCAGAATCCCAGGCCAGACAGGATGGCGATGATGTACCTCCTCGGCAAGCCAAAGCAGGTACAGTCCACCACCGGCAGCTCCTTCTCCTCCACCAGCTCAGGACGTCCCTCTGCTGATAATTCAATGGTTTCTCCATTGGGCTGACGCTTCTCAATCAGCCTGAGGGGAGATGCAGAGAAAGAGCGTGCAGGAAAGGAGAACTACAAATCAGCCTCTGCACATACATAATGTGGATCAAAAGGCTTCCAAATCTATTTCCATTTGCAGTAATATTGCTGCCATGAAAAACAATGCATTTTGGGTTTATCTGTTGGTACAGAAACACAAACACTTAAGTTTGCAGTGATGGACCCACTTGTGAGTTGAACCCAGTGTTTCTCGGCGAGAAGCAATTTACAATATTTTCACAAATGGGAGGAAGATGTTTTATTTTTTGTTGTTTTGAGGCTGTGGCAAAGAGTATATATCATTTCTTTCACTGTAGGGTCTTTGTAAAATGTGTATACATTTCACTGACTTACTCTCTCTCTCTACCTCTCACACACACACACACACACACACACACACACACACACACACACACACACACACACACACACACACACGCACACACGCACACACACACACACACCTCCATGCAGACAACATGCACCATGTTGGGGTCGTGTCTGACTCAGCACGACCCAGTGTGTGGAAGCAGCTGTCACTAGTGGAGGAGCAGAGTTAGCTACGGCAGCACATACTGGTGCTGTTTAAGACATCCACTCTCTCAGACACAGGAGCTCTCTGGAGACCGATATCTAACCACATCATGAAGGTATTTAGACGGTGAACAGAGATAATGAAAGCAGAGAAACAGCCTGACGTCTTTTAGATTACCAATTCACTGAATTGCAAAATGTAGCTATCAAGATAATCATTATTTTAAGTTTTATTTCCAAAAATACAGTTTTTTGTGCCAACCAAGGAACTTCTGTGTTTACCTTTAAATTATTTTACAGTAGTGTTAATTATCAGTTGCATTAGAAGAGGCATTTGTTGTTATAAGATGCTTGTTATAGGCTGTTAGGCTGGCCCTTTTTGTCAAGTGGTGAGTGTCACTTTTTTCCACGGAGTCAAACAGAGAAGTCAGGAAAGCAGCCATCTGTGTATCAAACACCCCCACTCCACACACACACACACACACACACACACACACACACACACACACACACACACACACACACACACACACGCAAGATACATTTCTCAGATTAAATTAGACATAGTGCCACACGTTCTAGTTTATGTTTTAGCCTTAACCTGAGTGTGTTTGTTTTTGAGTAGGTGTGAGTTCACAGCAAAATGTATTTGTATGTCAGGATCAGCCCCACTTTCCATTGGCTGATCCAGTTAGTCAGTGAGCTGGACAATTATGCACAGAAACGGGCACAATCATAACAAGGATTTGTTCAACGTGACAAGGATGGTTGTATTTTTAAAAACTTTAAGCTTTAAATTCAAGCTTTAATAAGATCCCAAAACAAGTGTTACTGCATTGAATTCAGCTCAATGTGTTTCAAGCAAACGTTCAAGGCAATTCATCTCTCACACCGAAAATCCAAGATAACTTATTTACGCACGCGAACACAAGACAAGTCAGACTCTGACGCTGCTAAATTATTTATGTTTTTGGGTGAGATAAATAATTCACTCTAGCTTTTACACCATGATCTGTCACTATCTATCTATTTATCTATCTATCTAGCTGTCAGCCTGTCTATACACTCTCATCCAGCAAGTCGTTATATTTCTCTATGCATGTGGATTTCACTCCCTCCCCCATTTTCACACAGCAGACTCTGCATAATCTCTTTATACATCTATGCAATCAAATATATGGCAGTATAATGATGTATACATCAAAATGGGGTCCAACATGAGATAGTCTACTTGTTAAGTAAAACACAATGGACAACAGAAAAGTAATAGTACTTTGTAAAGCAACATTTTGGAATTTGTAAGAGATTAGAGAGGCTGCATCTCCCTTTCTTTCTTCTCTCTCTCTCTCTCTCTCTCTCTCTCTCTCTCTGTTAATCTCTTACCACATTCAGATTAGGATTACAAAAATGATTTACTTCCGGAAATGAATATGGAAGGACAGACTAGTGCTTGCCGTGTTTTGGCATGCTTCTTCCTCTATTACAACACACTGTAAAGTTCATGCATTTTTTGTGTAGGTAAAGAGCAGGATAACTATTCTATATTTATCTAAGAAATTACCTGTTTGACTGATGTAGTGGTATGAACAATTATTGCTTCAGCCACAGCACATGCAGGCACAGCTATATATTTGATGGAAGGTGCACATGCCTCCAGACAAGGAGCTTTAGCAATGCACACAAGTAACAGAGAGATGACATTGTTCCAAATTATGTAAATCAATGCAAAAAGTTGATCAAAAAGCTGACATGACACAAAGGAAGGTGTGCACATTTATCTTCTGATGAATCATTTGGCCACACATGCCGCTGTCCTCTCTGTGCTAAACAAACATGCTGACTCGCCCCGAGTTAGGTTGCAGGAGGATCCTCATTAAACCTCACGACAGATTGCAGCCTGACACCACACATACGCTACCAGCTAACAAGGCTAGCCCACAGCAAAAATACCGTTAATTACACATGCTTCCCACTAACGGGCAATCTCACTCTAGTGTGTGTGTTTGTGAAAGTCTCTCAAAATAGCCGAGTAGCTGAGTGATGTTTTAAGGTGGTAGGTGTTTACTGGTACTTTCACTTACAAACAAATACAGTAATTTAACATACATCAGTATTTGGCAGTATGCCTGCAAGCCAGCACAAAACTTGTACAAGCAAGTACAGGGATGAAACACAGAGAAAAGAAGCTTTGTCCCTGGACATTTTTCATCTTGTGAGGCTCACTACAGTGTGAGCTTGCACTCAGCTGATGTAGCTTCTCTCGTTAGCATAGCGAGGACCTGATTGGTCTCAGCTGGCAACAATTAATGAGCCAGAGAGCACGAGCAGGCAGGAGTCCCGTGACCACAGGCTCTCTGGAATATTATAATTACAATAGTAACAGGCTCAGTAACAACTCAAACTGAGCTCATGTCTGTGCCTTACACCTGAGCAAAAAGCCTGAATTAAAATCTGACATGAAATGTACAAATTCAACCTGACAGAGTCGATCAAAGAAATTTAGTCTAAAAATGAATAGACGTCATGCCTTAACACAATGGATTTGAACTATTTGATTAAATTAACATAATTTATAATAGATTCATTGTTTTGTTTATAAAAATAAGAAAATGAGTGAAAAATGCTATAATGTAATAATCAGTTAATGTATTTATGCATCTTATTTTATTCAATTAAAAGGCCAAAACCCAAATATTTTAGTTTACTTTTATATATGACAAAGATATCCTCACATCAAATAATTAACTAAACATTGTCGCTCTTATGAATTAATCTGCAACCCCCCACCCGCTGAGGCCACACACCATTTTTTAATCAAACAAGAACTATTTATTCATATATAATTTGAAACTTGTTAAAGGTTTTACATTTGCTGTTAGATAAACCGTGACTCTCACATGCTGGTTGGTGACCTGGGACTTTTGTTACCCTGTATATTAAATTCACCAATTCACAGAGCATTTTGTGTAATCCTCTGATAAGAGGATGATAGAGAGGGAGAGAGAGAGAGAGAGAGAGAGAGAGAGAGAGAGAGAGAGAGAGAGAGAGAGAGAGAGAGAGAGAGAGAGAGAGAGAGAGAGAGAGAGAGAGAGAGAGAGAAAGAGAAAGATAGAGAGAGAGAGAGAGAGAGAGAGACAGCAACAGAGGTTGACAGTAAAATATTATATAACACCAACATTATTTGTCGATTGTGCTGAAACATACTTTTCTTTCCTTATGCCAGGACACCCACTCTGGTCCTGTAGTCTACACGTGATTTCTCGCTTATTTGCCCTCTATTTATAGGCCAGGCAATTGGAAGTATGGGCGGAAGCTTGAGGAATGTTTTAATTTTTAAATTGTAATTATTTGCCATTTCGATAGTGGTGTCTCCTCCTTCCTCTGCAAACCTCTCACTCTCCCTGAGCTGAACAGATTGGGTCTCGGTGGGACTGAGTCGCCCAGGGAGAAACCCTGTGGACGCACGCACGAACACACACACACACACACACACACACACACACACACACACACACACACACACACAAACAGTGTTTTTCACTGCATGCTTCCCAGTTCTGTTGTGTTTTCAAACTCAAACCCAATAACGCATGGAGGCAGCATAAATATGAAAAAATGAGGCATTACTGACATCATGGATACAAACCGCATCGCTGCCAATAACCAGTCATGCTGAGCAGCTGACTTTCCAAACTGTTCAGCTCAGACAGAAAGACAAAAGATCAAGACAGAGAACACAAGCAGAAGTGTCTCAAATGTAGCATTTTGGTGTGTTTAAAATTCTTTAAGTCTCTAAAAGAACCCTGTTTGCTCTCATTCATTCACTGAGTGAAGTATCCAGGGGTGTAGCACACAATTCTGGGCCCTGTAGAATGGCATTCTCTATGGGCCCCTCCCGCATCCACAGATATTCATTCTAACATCTTTTTGGGCCCTACTCACAGGAGGGCCCTCGGTAGTCCCCTTTCCCCCCCAGTTCGACCCCCCTGGATGTACCCCCTTAAATACTGAGGAATTTCTACTCCTGCATCATTGAGAGTGTCCTGACGAGGAACATCACTGCCTGGTACAGAAACAGCACCTAACAGGACTGCAAGGCCCTGCAGAGAGTGGTTTGATTGGCTAAACATAGCCTACAATAAGCCTAAAGGATATTTACAGGCGTTACAAGAAAAAGGCTAGGAGAATCATTAAAGATCCAAACCACCAGGGTAAAATTGTCTTCCTGTTGAGGTCGGGTAAAAGGTATCAGATACACCAGACCAGCAGAGGCTCAGTAGGTGTTCCACCCTCAGGCCACTAGGATTTAAAATAATAGAAACACTGCCTAAGACATCAGGAAACCCGCTTGATTGTGCACATGCACAGAGATGTGATAATAATAATTCTTAGATTCATAACAATGCTATGCAGTAATTAAAATGATGCCAAAACGTTTGCAGTTCTTGCAGTTTCCAATGCCTAAATGGTAAAAAAAAGAAGGATCGTTTCATGTCATCATTATTTGAATATTTTATTTAGACCACTTTTCAGACCACTGTGTAAGGAAACTGGAAATGTAGCACTCCGCCACAAGTAAAATGGATTAAAAATGGATTACTTGCTATGTTCTGTATTGCCTTGTGCGTAGTGAAACACAAGCTCTCCTTGTGTGGCTATGCAATGTAATCCAAATCCACAATTGAAGTATTTTAATAAACCTATATGTGACTTTTTAATGGCATGCTATTAAACTTAAATTAAAATTAAAACTTTAACATACAGTCTAATGGGAAGACATTTGTAGTGTGATTATATTTCGTTGAGGGCTGTGGAGTAATTCCTTGGCATGAGGAGATGAATAGATGATATTTAGGCATTGATTTGAAGATAGATGTTAACAGAGGGAATAGTGAGAGAAGAAATGCAGAGTACATTTGACCTTACAGTGATGAAGTTTATGCTTACCTAGTGGAGTTTAATATAGAAACAGGAGATGCATTCTGATGGAGAAAATGTTTAAATAATAGATGAACTCCTGGCTGCTTTCATCAGGAGGGATTTTGTCTGTGAAGTGGTGAGATTGCACACAAACACACCCATCTATTTACACAGTGCAGGGATGTCCTGTGTGTATACATATATACACAGGACATCCTGTGTATTTATATATATACACACACAGATGCATGCCTCAAAACATGCATTTTCCACATAAATTCTAAACAGAAATAGTCACTTTTTCTTTTGAAACCGTTGCCTGTACCTAACACTGGGGCACCATAAAACCAGAGTTCACTGGCTTAGCCGGGGAAACGCCCACTAAAACCAATCTGGATCAATTCGTATACATCACATCTCTTATAGCATCAGCTGTGGCCATGCACATGCATGGCTCACAACCCAGTAAAAGAGAAAAATCCTGAGATTTGCATGTCCATTAATCTGGGAGACCCCGATAGGCTGAACGTTATCTGTACTGGTGTCTCAATGGCTCAATGGATGGAGGATGGAGGACGAAGAGGAGATGAGGAGGAGGAGGGAGCGGCTGGAGGAAGTGACATGGGCCGGGATGGAGTGAGTGGGAGGGGAGAGTTTAGGGATTTGCGTGGCTCGACAGCTGGACTAAAAAACAGGCTATTTCAGGACGGGATTTATACGTTTGGTTGCTACCTCAAATCCTGAGAGAGTGAAAGCTTAAAGCAATGGTTATTGCATGAGGTACTATCAGTGTCTTTAATCTCTCTTTTTTGACGGAAATATAATAATATTGTCAGAACACCGATCTGTTTTGCAACTTATGTATTAAATGTATTCACATGTACAGTATCTAGTACTTTAACACATTTATGAATAAGAGACTGCAGTGATAATGATCTTTAAAAGAAATTACACTGCCAGAGACATGAGTTGATCAAGGTCAGTTTATTTATTAACCATCTCAAATAGCTACTGAGTGTCATGTAAAGGCTGTAGAGGTGATACAGATGTACAGATTTCCTTTTATTACTATAGGACTACAATTATTTCAGAAAATGTCAAAATGGTTAATAGAAATGTCCATCACAAATTTTCTACAGTCCATGTGTGACATTTTTAAATTGCTTGTTTTGTCCATCCAACAGTCCACAACCCCAAAGTATTCCATTTTCTATAACATAAGATGAAAAACACTGTCTGAAGTAGTACTACTGCAAGTGACTAGATTGCAACAAAGACAATTACTCGAAAGATTAATCAATTATCAAAATATTTTCCAGTAAGTTTCTGTTGATCAACTAATCGATAAACGGACTAATCACTAAACAATAATTACTATAATGATTATTATGGTTGATAGATAGATAGATAGATAGATAGATAGATAGATAGATAGATAGATAGATAGATAGATAGATAGGGCTTTGCTTCCATCTGTCAACGTTCTCATTCAGAAAACGCACGGAAACATTATGTAACCACACTTACACACTCGTCTGAAACACCAATTTAGGCTAATCAATCCACTTTGAGCTGGGCCAAATCTGTCAAGAGCCAACAAACAAAAAAACTAACAAACAAACGGGAAAGCAATAGTCTCAGAGACAACAGCCATCCATGACTTTTAAAGGAAATGTGTGCAACAAAGCATCAAGCCACAACGAGAATAGCCTACCTCTTGTCCCTCAGGCGCTTTCACTGCACACTTTTATCCCGACGACATCTCCATCAATTACTTAAGTTTTTGCTTTGGTGGTTTCTGTCCTAATTTGTTTGTTTATGTCCAAATAAAAATGAACTATCCATGAAAAGACAGCCAAGCATTCCAATCCAATTACCGCACTGTGGGTTGCGCAAAGCTGGACTTTTTAACGCTATACCTAAATGATTAAACCTCTCCACCCAACAGTCGCCTCTTTTCTCAGGTGAAATCAACATCGAACAAACTTTTTCTCCACTAGAGTTAGGCTACTGTTTGGGAGGAGAGAGGATGGGAACCTGCAGCATGATGACCTGCTGTGTCCCGCAGAACAAAATCCGCAAACGCGTGAAAATGGGGAAAAGTCAGAGGTGGAGTGAGGAATATTTTAAATAGGTGTGTACCTGTGAATTTTCCCCAGAGTTTTGGCCGCGACCGCCTTAAACCTGTCTGGTCGGATATCCATCCTTGCAGCTTCTTGACCCGGCCGGTGTACTGATGTCCCGCGCGCCCTCCTGTCCTGCCAGAACGCGCACAGTCCTCTCTCTCTATCTCTCTCTCTATCCCTCCCTCTCTCCACCCTCCCTACCCGCACCAGACTCCACTTTACTCTCAGATGGGCCACAGAAAGGTGTAGGCCTTTCTGGCCCACTGTAACAAATGACATGCAGCTGGTCTTTATTGGATTTATGGTGTGGACTATGGGAATATAGATGATATTGAATATTCAAGTCGTTTGAGCCAGGTTTAAACCTATGAATATTGCCACCATCCTGAGAAAGCAATAAAAAAACTAGTTGAAAATACAGGGCAAACTTATTAAACAAACCCCAATTGGGCTGTGGCACAAACAATATACATTTCCTACAATTGTTTATATTATGATTTTTTTTCTGTTTTGGCTAAAGTGGGATAATAAGGGCATTCCTGTGTGTGTGATGGGAAAGAACGTTCAGGTTTGCCACTTGCCTATTTGCCATGCAACCTCTTCATTTTCATTTATACTGTATTTTGCGATTCTCTGCAGTTATTGGCAGCCAACATTTGTTAATTTAGAATGTTCAATCCCACCAAAGCTCCACACTGTAAAAAGCACATGGATGTGATTTGAACCCAAATTTTATCTGCAAAAAAAAATCTAAATTGCTAAAAGTTAAAATGGTTACTCTTGTTTTTTTTCTTAATCTAAAATAACACAAACAATCATATGTCCATACTCAACATCCTCATCAATATTATCTTTGAGATTTATAAGGTGGTAACAGGTTTGAGTGGTAATGTGTCCATCATGAAAATATTACCCAGTCAGGTTGCTGCCATCTAGAGGTTTATTGAGGTCCTAGTACAGTATACAATATTGCTACACTGAGCACTTTAACACATGTAAAAACATTGCTATGGTCTTATGAGGTAAAATCACACACACACACACACACACACACACACACACACACACACACACACACACACACACACACACACACACACACACACACACACACACACACACACACACACACACAAATTTAACATGCTGGTGGTTTGTCAATTTCCTAAAACCTTACATAATTTATTTGTTTCACTAAACATAGCAGCTTATTCCTTTTCCATGTATCTGCAAGTGTTTTATTTTCCAAACCGTGTGATTGGTTCAGAAAATGAATGGAGGGAGCTACATGGAGGAGTGGTAGTTTCACAACTACATAATCTAAAAAGCTTCTGGCTGGTAATGTATCTTCAATAATATAAATAGTTAAAATAACTTTGGCTTGTCAACAATGTATAACTTGCTGAATGTGATAATTTGTGCAACCCGACAATTCCTCAGATTAAGAATAATTCTGTTTATGAGTGGCCTCCGTTCACTTTGCAATATCTCTTGCAAGGTCTTGCTCATACACTCTGAGGTTTAGAATCTAAACATGTTATCCTCCCACAGACATGTTCACACCACAGTATCTTGTTCATCATCATCTTCCACCTCTTGCTGGGGCAAGAGCCGGTAGTGTTCGTTGCCCATCGGCAGGAAGGCAGTCCTGGGATGAGCCTCCTCTTCCTCAGAAGGGACTCTGTGCTGGGAGTTGGAATCCAGCTGCTCAGTGGAGCTGCATTTGGTGTACAACTCACGGTGCACCTCCTGGCAGCCTCCCTCCTCAGAGCGAGTGTCACGGACCATATGGTTTTTCAACGTGAAATGGATGTAGCCAATAGGCACAGGCAAGCTGGCGACGACTATCAGCAATACAATCATAGCAAGAGCCCAGCCAGGGTACTCAAGAGTCATCTCAGAAGCCTGATGAGAGGAAGAAACACAGCATGTCCGAAAGAGAAATATGGGAAGCACAAATTACTTCATCCCTAAATATTTTGTCCGTGATAATGAAAAATGTGCAAAGTTAAGATTAAATGATTCCTGTAGGAAACAGGGTCTTTGTAGCAGCTAATACTAGCCGATCCATAAATAAGAATAGAAAAACGAATAGGCAAAGTTGTGGACCAAAACAAAGACTTAGACCAAAATAATCACAACATCCAAACACAATGAAAGTATAATTAATGAATATTAAGTTGATCATATTACAACATATGCTTTAACAGACAAAAAAACAAATCAACAGTTGCTATTGTAGTTATTGAGTGCAGTTGGGAGAACAAATATACAGAGATGTATATATTATAAACTATAACAGAGGATTTAGAGAATAAATTGTTCTTTGTAGGAAAAAGTCCAGTATCTTACTGTGGTTTGATTCCAGGCAGTGTATGTGGGTCTTTTGAAAACCATGCGCAACAAACTTGCAGCCAGAAGACCAACCATCGCCAACAAACAAACATACTTCCAAAGATATTTGTACACCACCGGGGGGCGCCATTTGAGCATGACTTCAATGTCATCTAGAAAGCTGCAGTGATGGGAAACATTTATGAGATGTACAGTATCTTTTCAAAATAAGAAATTAATAGACAATCAGAATAAAACAGGACAGAATAATTTAATAGTAAAATGTCAGAATTATTGGTTTCTTACCGATCTGTTCCATAAACCCACGCCACGCTAATGGTTTCAAAGATTACTACAATGACTAATGGTAGAGTTGCAGAGTAGTCGTCAAACATAGTCACAAAATAGTTGCCTGATCGCTGAGTGAATAGCAGTCCTATTAAGAACCCCAAAGCACAGCTGGACACTGAAAGACAAATAAGAAAGCAGACAATGTTAGATATTAGCAGTTATCTGAACCTTTTAGTCATTTTCAATTACTGCAAACAGACAATCATTGTAGTATTTAGAGGCAATAGATGTCTGAAAAAAAGTAAGACTGACAGGCCTATACATAGACATCAAAATATCCTGCCTATTTCACCTGTATACATCTTCAACTTAACTAAATATGCCTGGACAAGAGTCATTTCAAAAAACACAAATTAACAATGCCTATAAGACATAGCATCATGTGAACTCATGTTGACATGTGTGCGTTACCAGTGAGTAGAGTCCGGTGGCGGCCCAAGAGGCTAAAATTGTCCATGAGAGGTGTGAGGATTCCCTGCATGGTCCCAAACATGGTGCTGAGGCCAAGGTTGAGCAGCATTAGGAAAAACAATGTGGACCAGAAGGGGCTGGCAGGGAAAAGGGCCATTACCTCAGTGAATGCTATGAATGCCAGGCCTGTCCCTTCAATACCCTGTGCTCATACAAAGGGAAGACAGAAAAGGTAGAGGGAATAAGTCTGAACAAGAATTTTATAAATGTTGACGGATTGCAAACAAGTATAAGGTGGCTCTATGCATCCATGGAGAAAACAACACTTGTGAGTTGGGATTGGCATTTCCAGCAGCATCATATGGAAGTACATTACCCAACCCAGAATTTGGACCCCTATTTGTAGTTAAAATTCAATAGCACTATACCAGATGCACTGCTGTAGTAGTCTCTGCAGTAAGGGGTGAGTTATCGTTTTAGTAAAAAAAACACTATTAGATAAAATTACTTTTAGTACCCCTTCCTCTGTTTCTTTAGCTTCTCCTTTCACCGCTCTGTCACAGACTGCTCCCATCTTTCCGAGAAACCTACTAGATACCGTGTTCCATATGTTTTCTTCCTCTTGCCAGCTGGATATTGTACAGTACCTCACAGATTCCTTAGGGGTCCTGGGAACCTCAGCACCACACCTTCTTATTGTTATTGCAATGTTCCACACCTTATTGTTATTGCGCATCTCTCTCTCTCTCTCTCTCTCTCTCTCTCTCTCTCTCTCTCTCTCTCTCTCTCTCTATTAGTTTCACAATAAAAAGTCCTTCATTTTTATTAAGGACTTATCAATTATTTTTTATCCGTCACTGTTAAATAATTCTTCTTTTTCTGGGTTTCTCCCTTTGTGAAGCATGCTGTCTGTCTTGATAACTCCCACATAAAGAAAGTTTATTCATCTCTTAATTATATCTCAAGGATACCTTATTCATCTCCTGCTCCAGACTGCAGTCAGTGATGTTAGGGCCCACTATGGAGCTGTGGTGTCTGTACCACTCTCTGTATTCAGCTATAGACACAGAGCTGGGATCTGTCATGTTGATCCCCGGCCAGCCAGGGCCAACCAAGTGCTGGTTAGATCCATGGGATGACATGAGGCTTAGAAGACCAAGATTTCTGGAAGAGAATAGAATAAAAGATAAAATATAAGACAGGCAATATCTGCTGTGACATGCCATTTGCTCCAATATTATTATTAATTATGAATATTTATTAGGAATGGTCAAATATCAGGGATTATTGCATAACATTCCACCCTTGGCTCCTCTGTTGTATTTCATCAATCTTTGACAGTCATTACATGAAAGTGTTCAGCAGTGTTGGGAACGTTACTTTAAAAAAGTAATTAGTTATAGTTACTCACAACTTGTTCCAAAAAGTAACTGAGTTAGTAACTGAATTACTCTATAATAAAAGTAACTCGTTAACAGGGAAAGTAACTATTTGTGTTACTGTTAAAAAAAAAGTTTTTTTGAGCAGTTTTTTTGTTGTGAGGCAGAAAGAGCTAGCTTTTGCTGCTTAGAGGACTTTGCTCCGAGTCCTTCTTTGCTAGTGGATGGCGAGCTATCATCTGTGATGGAGGTATCGGTGTTTTTGGCCACTAGCTTTGTAGCTGCGTGTGTCGTTGTGAGATGCTTCATTAAATTAGAGTTGCTTACAACGGATGTCGACAAAGTCTTCGCTCCTGGACATAATGTACACATTACATGCACGTTCTTGCCTTTGACCACAATGAATTTGAAGTAGTGCTTATATCTCCACCTTGAAAATGCCAACTTTTCATCGGATTGCTCCTGACTCGCCATCTCTGCTGCTTCATTGAATCTCTGTTTAGCTGTTGTGTGTGTGTGTGTATGGCGCGTGTGCTGGCATGTGTGTAAAAACACTGGCTCTGATTGGCTACCATGAAACATGACTCTGCCTTAGCCAATCATAATCGCTTACCTCGTTACGTGCGTTCGGATTACACAGTTTATTCAATCAATGCATAGTAACGCACCACATTCAACGTCCAGTAACGTTAACGGCATTGTAATGACGGGAAAAGTAATTAGTTAGATTACCCCGTTACTGAAAAAATAACGTTGTTACCTAACGCTGTTCTTTTAAACGGCGTTATTCCAAACACTGGTGTTAAGTGATCAGCTGAGCAATTTCTCACATTTAACAATTTCTTGCAAATGTGCCTGATTTGGATACATATTTAAAGCAATACCCTGAACCTTAGGCAAAACAAGTTGTTTTACTTAATTAGATGGTATGGTCTTTGAGAGGACAGTCCTTTTTAGTTTGTTGCAATTATACAAACTTATGGGCTTGTATAATAGTAGTTAGCAGCATTAGAAATAATGTGGTAGAGGGTAATGTGTTTAGTCAATATTCATGCACACACATGCATACATCCGTACTCAGCCACGCAGCGTAGAGCAATGTTCTTGGCACGGAAACCCAGCACAACGAAAACCACCAGCGAGGCCAGCACAGACGTCATGAAGTTGATGCCAGAGACCATTAGCGCGTCCCTGTGGCAGTTGTTATGGACTGGATTGTAGGAGGAATAAGCGATAACTGAACCATAGCCCAATCCAAGGGCAAAAAACACTTGTGTAGCAGCCTGCCGCCACACCTGCACATTACCCCAGATTTCCAGCTGAAAAATACCACAAAATAAGGTCTCATTAAGTCAAAATTATAGCAACTTGGAAAACGTCCTATGAAGTTTGAAATACTCTCCAATACCTTTTCATTAGATTAAAAAATAATAATCAAGAGATGAATATGATCAAACACACAATGAAATCTGTGCTTACTTTAGGATAAAACATATATGTGATTCCGTCAATCGCACCGTCCAACATCAACCCTCTGATGAGGAAAATAAAGAGCACCACATACGGAAAGACTGAGGAAAAGTACATCACCTAAGATTTGGAAAAAAGAAATGGAAGATGAATTCTGTGCCAGAACATTTGGTTTGGAATGACATGTGATATTTTGGGAATAATGCTTATTTGCTTTCTGGCTGGAGTTAGATAAAAAGACTGATACCACTTCAATGTCTGTCCTTCACATACTGTATGATGAACAGCTAGTTAGCATAGCTGAGCATAAAGACAGGGAACAGGGGTACGCAGATAGCCTGGCTCAGTCTGGAGGTAATACAACCTAACACCTCTAAAGCTCATTACTTAACACATTATATCTCATTTTTTTATTTCATACCAACAAACAATGTGTAAAAATTACAATTCACAATTTTACAGGGGGTGTGTTTTTCTTGGCTGATCTTTAGGAGTGCTGGTAGATGGATTTTGTTGTCTGTTACCGTTTCCTCTTGTTTCCAGTCTTTGTGCTAAGCTAAGCTAACAGACTGTCGCTTATATTTATTGGACACATGAGAGTGGTATTGATCTTCTCATCTAACTCTCTGCTAGAAAACGTTCCCCCCAAAATATCGCCTTATTCCTTTAAAAATGATACAAGCACGTTGATATAGGGATCCCTGGGCCTGGGGTGACAAAGAGAAGAGATGTTAACTTACCTTTGCAGAAGACTTGATGCCCTTGATCATAGCCAAGGAGACAATTGCCCAAGCAGCCAATAAACAGCCCGTCATGATGGGGTTAAACTCTCCGGTTTCATCGATGGAATTTGTGATGTCAAGGGCTTTCCGAAACCAGAAATATGACGTTGGTGAAGAACCTGCACATTCTTTCACTGATGATTGAAGATAGACAACATTATACTTGCATCTGGACTGTCATCTACATGAAATCTCATTTTGAATAACTTCTCAGTTGTGTCAGTACCTGTGTCATTGGTGGTTACATCAACTGGACACTGCTGCCATGGCAGAGGATACTGGAAAGAATTACCCATGTAGAACAAGCTCCAAGCAATAATAACATTGTAGTAAAGAGCCACATAAAAACAGACCTAAATGAAAAGAAAGGGTTCATGAATAAAATAACTTAATGAATTATCAATATTTACATTGTAAGGCCTTTGCGATATAGGATACAGTATGTGCTGAGCTGTATAGTCTGTGAAAAGTTCTATGAAGGTCAATGTTTTGTTTTCCAACTGAAGAACAACAAATCAAGGATTTTCTTTCTAATTTAATGCATTTTTAACCCAAAAGTTACAATTAACCTGTTGACAGCTGTATTCTTTTAGTGTCGTTGTAATGAATTGTGGCACTGACATTGACTGAGACTAACAGAGCAATGAGGCTTTTTGGAAAAGAAAAAAAAACATGGGCTTCTAAGCATACAAGTGTTTGCCTGTGTGCTTTATGTGCACAGAAATTCTTGCTCAGTCTGTTTGCCGTGTCTGGTTTGTAGAGAAAAGAGTTACGCAACAAACTGCCAGCACTAGAGCGCACTGCCTCTCTCACATTACAACATGGCAGTATGTCATCAGCGTCCTTTCTTAAGTATACATACAGTGTGGCTAGTAATAAAAAGAAAGTTGTTCACAGAGAAGTGATAAATGAGGTGCAATGCTATGGCTTGGCTAAAGCAAGTGGAGGAAGACACTCATGCTTATAAATCTTTTCATTCTGGGGCTCATTTTATCTTTAAAACCCAAAAATGAAACAGCCAGCCAGCTTCCCAACCACAGCAGCCTAGCTGTGATGTAAACAGGAGTACAATACAGGATGGTGAATTGATTTTATTGCTTCCCCATTTTGGCTTTTATTGGCCCCAACTGACAAGTAATCCAAATTATAACTTTTTTCATACATGAACAGTACGATCCCAAACCCAGAACAATAACAATGTATAAAAATAAAAATCACTCCTCACCATGCAGCTGGAGTAACCGATCCCTGCCAGCTTTGGGGAGATGTGCTTCCATACACCGATGCTGCCCTGGCGAATGCTCTGGCCAGCTGCCAACTCCATAAAAAAAAGTGGAACTCCCACAATCAGTAAAAGAAAAACATACAGCAGCATGAAGGCCCCTGGAAGGAGGGAAAGAAGATTTTAAAACATGCAGGCATTTATTTTTGAACACATTTTCTTGTGTACATTTCTTATAGACACATACAGTATGTGCTGTTGTATGTTGGTCTCATACTTTAAAATGCCCATATAGACTAAATTGTTTGGTGGCCCATGGTTTCAGGAGAGCTACCATAATGATGAACAGTCAAAACCACTGAGTTGAAACATACATTTTTTTCTTTAAAGACACTCACCTCCTCCATTTTGGTGGCAAAGGTATGGGAACCTCCACACATTCCCGAGGCCCACACTGAATCCCACTTGGGCCAACACATACTGGATCTTAGAGTCCCATGCTGGTCGGTCTGCATCGCATGTCTCAACTCCATCTGGACCGCACACAGTCGTAAGCTGAGTTTCAGACTGGCCTTCGCCAAGCCAAGCTTCGTCCTCGTTGCTGTCCAGTGGAGGTTTCTCCGTCTTGACATAAACAAAGAAAAAGAAGAATGATAAACTTTACTGATAATCAGTTGCCAGAAAGTTAGGCCTACTTATTGACATGGGACAGTCAAAGTCAAAACATAAAAGTAAACATGATATTTTATGCCAAGAAAATAAGAAAGAAAAAGTTATGTACTGTATAAAGACAAAATATTCCACCCACACCTGCAAACATTGCATGTGGTTCTGCACCACATGCAACACTGAATGTGTTTGAGTGCCATCACTATCTGTAGATACCCACTAGGTCCAACTTAAGGTTTATGAGGGACCACAACAGTCTATAACAACATGAAAGGTGTACAGTGTCTGGGGAAATGGCTACAAAGAGCCCAGAGGAGGGAACGAGAATGTGTGTGGCCTCCAAACCTCACCTGCTATGTGAAAACACAATTGTAAGACATGTATGCTGTAACTCATGCAGCACTCCAATTATTTATAAATAAACAAGGATATTGTGGGAAAAAGTCTGACAAAGAAGAAAGAGCAGTTTCTGATCAAAAGTCAAATATTTTGTTTATTCATTTATTATTTAAATTATAATCTTAACATTTTCATGAAATCAAATTCTGTTTTTGATACTATTTATTGTATCAATGTAGCAATAATCCAGCGTTAATGTTTTTAACATTAGCCTCACTGTCTACTGTATAATAATTGTTCATCAATAATGAGTGTGCATAACAATAGTCATTTATGCGCTGCAAACCAAGACTAAAATCTCAAGGACAACATCAATAAAAATGTGTTGTTTGCTAAGATGTACATTATATTATGCTTACACTGTCAAAGACTGCATCATATTAACGATTCCTGCAACATTTCTAAGACATATGTGTTATCTACTGTGGTTTATGTGAAAATTATCCCAATAAAAAGGTGATTATGTCATCTGAATTATCTGCCATTGAACTTACAAAAAAGGCACATGTCAGGTGTCACTGTTAAAAAAAAAAGGAAACTCTCTATGCAAAAGAACATCAGATAATCAGACTGCACTTGAACTACACACTTTGCCAACTAACGACCTCAGATGAGTGGGCAAGATCCAAAATGGCTTAACGTGTGCCAAACTGGCTTTATGACATGACCTAGCAGTACTACTGCTGGTGTCAGCGAGAATGGAAAATTACAGGAGGTGTATACGACCCAGAAAAGTAAGTAGTTGGTCAGGACACATGGCCAGATATGTCAGGGGGTTTCAGAAATATGTATACACACATACACAGAAGAGTCTGGAAGAGTGATAGAAATATGCATGCACACACAAATAGAAAAAAGGGGAAGTGGGAAGAGGAGTAGCTACTAGGCAGATCTCTGGGTGAAGGAGGGATAGTCTTTTGTGTTGTGTGGGTGGGAGATCCAGTGGGAGGTGTTCGGTTTACATTGGTTCACACTGTGGGTGGTGCTGAGGCGCATAGGTGCACCATGTGGTGGATGTAGCTGGCAACAGGGCAGGAGGCTTGCTATTAGAAGGCTTTTAGGCTTGAGGACCTATTTATCAAGGACCAAAACAGGCTTTTGTTGTAGTAGTGGTGCCACATGTATGTCAAACACCATCTAATGTTACCTCTAGAGCTGATTGATAGATAATCAGTCAGTAATTGGGATAATGTATCTGCAACAATTTTGATAATCAAGTAATGATTCTTTATTAGTGTTCTTTATTAAGCACAGAAACCAGAAAATCACTGGCTCCAGCGTCTTTGGGTTTTGGACTGTTAATCAGACAAAGCAAGCAGTTTGAAGATTTTATAGATTATACTATTATACATTAATCCATTCAACATTTTTTTTAAGCCAAGGACCCCTTAACTGAAAGAGAGATGGAGCAGGGACCCCCTACTACATATATTGTATAAAATTAAGTTGCGTATTAAACTGAGCCTACAATAACGTGTAGGCCGGCCTAAAGCCTTTATACATACCTTTTTTGCCTAGCATACTAAGCTATTAACATCAAAATTGTTGCATGATTTTATAAATTATGTTTTAATGTTAAACATACATGTGGCACAGTGAATGCTTAGGATGAACTGTATCTGTGGATGGCTATCTTAGTGACTACCTTACCTATAGGTCAGTAAGCAGTGGGGATTTATATTTGCTAATAATATGTTGGATTCATGTTAAGACTTTAATTTTTGAAAAAACTTTTTTTTTTTTTTTTCAATAATTTGGCGGCTCCCCTGCATTGACTCTGAGGATCCCCTAGGGGTCCCGGACCTCCTGTTGAAGATCCATGCATTAATCGATCAAAAAAACTGCTAGTTGCAGCCCTAGTTGCCTGCCGATTCAGTGGATAGTAATTGACGAAGGTTACCTGAATCTTAATCAGTATTACTATTTTGTGAACTGATAGTACAGCTATCAGCTGTGCGAGTAACCTTGGTGGTGTAGCTCTTTCCTTTCAAAAGAAAAAACTAAATGCACTTCAAAATGACTGAAAATGACAGAACCAAACTTAATCACAAAAGTTGTAATTGAAACAAACCTTTGCATAAATGCAGATACAGTTCAACTCAGATTTACGAGTTTGAATATTTCAGGGAATCCTCAAATGCTTCTCAACAACACAGCAAGCCTGTACCAGGTAGTAGTGTAGTTTGTTGAATCAATTTACGTACAATTGTACTTTGTTTCAAATTGAGAGGCCAAGGTATTTCCTGTTTATTTCCATTATTATTATATTTTTTTTTCTGAAACTGGAAATAAACTGCAAGCTTATTCTTAAGTTCTGGGCCTTGCTACAGTCTTTTGTTAAAGTAGCCTACTATATTTTTCTAACACACACACACACACACACACACACACACACAAAAACTGGTCAGAAGGGACTATCTCTGGGTACAGTTGGAAAACAGGCAACCACACTTCTGTCCTTGTTGAACTGTGATAGCAAAGGCACGCCTAACTCCTTTCTAAAAACACCTTTTTTTGTTTTTATATTTATAGATAACTGAAACGTTTTTAGAAATGGGCTTTAGAGAGAATGACATTAATATTTCTTAATAATAAAACAAATCTGTATGATGTAATGCAATGCATAACCTGCAATAACATGTTCAATTTTATTGAAACTGCTACTTTGTATAAGTTGTGGAGGTATGTAGAGGACCAATGAACTCAGTTTTCAGACACCCTAACTCTCAACAAACAGCCAGAATAAAGACCCTTTCACTCATGCAATTTTACATGTGGACGTCATGTCGGAAAAGCAGCCAGAGTCTTTTTTTCTTTTCTTCTGTAAATACCTCTTTGGCAATCTGCCTGCTCAGGACCTTTTAACATTTCTGTAATCATCCATTATGGCTCAAGAGTAAATTAAACAATCACACTTATCAGGCCATTAGAAAACTTGCCATATAATCAACTTTTATTCAACGCAGCTGCTACAGGATAAATATCAGATAGCCAAACTGACGTGAGAAAAACAGGAATCGAACAAGAGCCAAAACATAACGGTAATACTAATGTATTGTATTTAAATAAGTAGCTCACAAGATCTATCGGAGTGCTGATGTCGATCTTGTGCAAACACATGTGCAACTACAAAATACTGAAAAATAATCCTGTAGATTACATGTGAAGGATTTAAAGAGGCAGCATAATAACAAGGCATTCTACTATTAAAAAAATTACAGCTGTAGCACAACTTCACCAAGAAGCTGCAGAATTAGAGCTACAGCATATTAACAGCTCTACCTGATTCGCCATGTTTTAAGGATGGAATTTATCCCAGTATACATTTATCTAAAGGAAAGAAAAGCTGCCAACACCCTGCAGAGGTACACTAGCAAATACACATACTCTTTCCCCACACACTGTACACACTGCACACACACACACACACACACACACACACACACACACGTCAATAGTTGATTGCCTATGGGATACCACATTACTGTTGTGTAACATTCGATTTAAAAAGGTAAGTGTGCTGCCTTTCAGCTTCAATTTGAGGTTGTTTACATCCAAATCAGATTTGATTGTTGTCAATGTTATCAGTGCCCCAAAATAAAAGGGACTGAACTAATTTTAAACAATTAATATTACATCAACAAAATTAATAAGTAATACAATTCAATAGCCTATTTGGTCTGTGCTGCTGTAGTATAGCCCATAGTGTATTAATTGCATTTCAAATGTCTATCACAATAGCTTATATAGAGGCCTACATTGGCAGTTGTTGTGGGTTTTGAAACATATCTGTGGCTGAACATATTGAGCAGCATGGGTGCATGTAAAACATCAACAGAAACAGAAAATCAGCTGCATACCCGAGATTATCGAAAGTGAGGCAAACCACAGCCTTAAAGCCTATTCATGACTGGATAAGTAACACAGCAGTAACGGCAAATTATACAACATATAGGCTACATGTAAGCCTAAATTATGTCCAACACTTACAACGAGAAAAAAAGTTAAAGTAATGCAAAATAAAGTGAAAAATAAGAGCATACGGATTTTGCGCATTAGAGCTCGTAAAGTCACATTAAAAACATTTGTGGACATACCATGCTGACAGCACGGTCCAAGAGAGGAGTGACCAGAAGTCTTGGTGTTGGTTTCTCTGCTCGTCACTTTTTGTCCTTCTCTCACAAGGTTACTTTCAACTTCTTCCTTAGGTTTTGTTAGGCTACCAAATATAATCTGCTAAGCAAGAAAAGTCTCGACCATGTAGGCAAGTTTTGATAACTTGCGGCCACGTTTCTCGTGCTGGAAAAAACTCTGTCGTCGCCAACCCGAGAAGTCATAAAGGAGAAGTAACTGCAGATGGAGCCAATAGGAGGACTGAGGGGGCTGAATAGAGCCCTTCCCCTAAACGTTCAGCGGGCCTGGACAACACAAGAATACACACTGCTGGATGTTACTGTGTGTAGCTGTTGTCTAAAAAAAAAAAGAGCTGTGTGCCGTGCCCTGACTGTGGTCAGGGACATTCTAAAACGCTTAACGTGGTTTAATGTACCTAAACAACGATCAATGATCACCAAATTTCCCATGGCCATATCTTGTCGTGAACACTTAAGCCTGTCAAAAGAACTAAACCGAAATCCAACGATGATAGAAGTTATCTCACGTTAATGTTTTCTTCTTCATTGGCGCCTATGGTATGGCGAGGAACAGGAACAGGGACATCGTTAGGCCTATTTTAGGGAGGCTGAAGCTACCCCAAAATGTTGCTAAGCCCCCCCAAATAATAATAAGAAAAATAATAATTAGAATTAGAATTTTTACAGTGCACTCTGTATCACTCACTACGTGGAATCAATCTTCCTTCGCCATTCATCTGTTGGTGTCGTTGTGCACTGCAGTCTGTTTTATTTTTTATTTCACGAACTGTCAACTGGTCGAAATGGCAATGTTTTAGAGAGAGGCTTACGAGCGGCCGCTTGCACGGTAACAGTATGTGGACGAGGTGAAGAGAGAGAGCGCCAGGCAGCATTAAAACACAGCAGTAAATCAGAGAAATAAAATGTTGTTTTCGCCGATTTATCACTCGAAATGCAACTGTAGCAAGTATCTCACTATCATCAACGTTATCCAAATTCTATATTAGAAACAACAAATAATATATCCAGCTACAAAAAAGCCGGAAAGTCAGAAGTACAAAGAGTCAATGGCCATGAAGATGATACACCGTTTTGTCTCTTCTCATTGGTTTAAACTGGCAGCTTTCAGAATGCTGCAGACCGGTGTGTTGCAAGTAGCTGTAGGATTTATCTTGTCTCGTCGCAAATCTTTGGTCTGGACTTGCTACCGCACGCACAGTGAGTGATACAGAGTTAAATTGTAAGTTGTTGTTAATGACTTTTACTTGCTTCACTTCAGCTACATTTACTTGAGGTAAAGATAAAGGAATATTTTAGTTGGCTATAGAAAACAATAGTCTAGCTAGTGTAAACGAGTGAAATACAAGAAATAGCTCGCCTAGTAAGGTATCCGAAGCTCTCTATTCTTTACCATTAATATAGCCTGCTTTCTCTATAGTATTAAAAACAATATCAGTCCCTAAATATAATAGTGTCACTGTTAATGCTATTGTACCAGTATAACCTTCAATTCATTCAACAAATGGATACTGGAAGATATTTTAGGAGAGAGAAAGAGAGAGAGAGAGAGAGGCACCAAGGCATAGCCTAAACTAAATTATTTCATGATATTTATTATATATGCTTGATTCTGACCAACTTAACTTTCTGCATTCCTTTGCTGTAATAAATTAAACAAGTATGTAGATGTTGCCTAAATGTAGACTAGGCTATGTATGAACATATATACATACGTATACATACATACACATACATACATACATACATACATACATACATACATACTAGATCTTTTATTCATCTCGCCATCAGGTTATTAAATTTAGACATACTTTAAATCCTTGTCAACCATATTGCAACGAGCTAGTTCAGCATATCATGCCTGACTGGAGTAGTGTATTTTTCTTTAGGAGTGGGAAGGGCAGACAGCATGTTGCCTGTTTCGTCATTTGGGCTGCCTTGTTGAGTGCAGCGGCACTGAGAACATTATATTTCCCACAATTTAAGCTCTTTTTTTAAAAATGAAATAGGATTAGTCCAACAAATTGTTTGGTTTGTAATGCGCACCTAACCGAAAGCCTCGTACTGAACGGTTCAATACGAATACGTGTATCGTTACACCCCTAGTAATTAAATAGTCTTATTTTGACCTGCAACTTATATATAGTATAGAGAGAGGAATTAGGTATGGTATTACTTTACCACACATTTACATGGGCAGATAGATAGTGGTTTAGTCTCCTAAAGAAGAACTCAGCAGGAGCACAGTCTGGCCTAAGTAAATCCCCCCCATGCAGCTTTGATGTATCTCAAGGCTAACATTAGAGTTTGTATGTAAGATATTGCAAGGGAAAGTTTTGCATAGCCTCGGGGCTAAGCCCCCCCGTCTTTCAATCCTAGTGACGTCCCTGACGAGGAAAAAGCTTAACGTGGTTTAATGTACCTAAACAACGATCAATCGGTGATGATTGATCGTTGTTTAGGTACATTAAACCACGTTAAGCTTTTTCCTCGCCATAGGCGCCAATGAAGAAGAAAACGTTAACGTGAGATAACCTCTATAATCCTTGGATTTCTCTCTCATATTGCTTGATATCAAAGCAACATGAGAGAAATTTGGTGATGATTGATTGTTGTTTAGGTACATTTAACCACGTTAAGCTTTTTCACATTAAGCGTTTTAGAATGTCCCTTGTGGTCATACTCACCATTCTGCCGCATTTAAATACAATTTTTTTTTGCCAGTAGCCTACTTAGCCTAGAAGGCTATATTTGGGATATTAGGGTACTACAGGCGCTGACTGCATCCTTTGTAGGCTATGCCTATATCTTTTGGTATCAAAAGTAAAATACACTCACTGTCCAGAGCCGTCCCATACAGCAGTTTAATGTTGTAGCTTTGTGAGAGGGAGGTTATATTTTATGAACTAACAATCAAGTCTATGGGGTGCCGAATGTAAAAGTTCGGTAACAATTTTTTAGCTGATAAATTTTCAACATTTAGCTCACTTTCCTCACCTTTAGCGCATTTTCCTCACATTTGAGACAGAAATTATATATATATATATATATTATCTAAATGTTAAATCTAAATGTTATATCTTAATCTAAATGTATTATCTAAATCTAAATGTTAAATATATATCTAAATGTTAAATGTTAAATCTAAATGTTATATCTAAATCTAAATGTTAAATCTAAATCTAAATGTTAAATCTAAATCTAAATGTTAAATATATATCTAAATGTTATATCTAAATCTAAATGTTAAATTTATATTTAAATGTTATATCTAAATCTAAATGTTAAATTTATATCTAAATGTTATATCTAAATCTAAATGTTAAATTTATATCTAAATGTTAAATGTTAAATCTAAATATTATATCTAAATCTAAATCTTAAATATATATCTAAATATTATATCTAAATCTAAATCTTAAATATATATATCTAAATGTTAAATCTAAATGTTATATCTAAATGTGTCGCCAAGTGTAAAGCTAAATATTTAGAAAATATTCAAATCCCCAAGGAAACCACGCCCACTGCAGTGGCTTCAAATCGCGCTGCACCGCAATTTTCAGTCAACACCTGTTGGTACAGTAAATACTGTGTAGATTTTCTGCTGTAGCTTCAGGAAAGATAGCAACACAGACTAGAAAACCTCCATGTGGGATCATAAAGGAACTAGAGGAAACTGAAACTGTCACATGACTCCTATCTTATCCCTGATTCATGGAATTGGTAGTGTTACAACTCACCCCGTGTTACAACTGTACCCGGTCTCCCTACTGGTGTTGGGGAATTTGTACTACAAAAAAAGTTTTATTGGCACAGAAAAGGATCATTGCCCTGAAAGAATGGTGTATGAAAACAAGCTTCTGCAGTCACACAGCTGAGCTAAACAAATTACATTTTCAGCTACCTGTTGGCTGAATGCCAGGAAAATATCTACTCCAACTGTGTGGAAAAATGTGCCAAGATGACCCTAATTTTCAGGCACCAATTAATTAATTCAGGAATCCACAATTTGGGATTATTGGTATTAAAGCTTATCTCTGTAATATGGGTAGCAAACCAGATTTTTCACAGTTACCATTCAAGTGTATTTAAAGTGGCTGTCAAGTCAAACTGGAGAAAAACGGTTTAAATCCTAAGCAGCTGTTTCAAGCGGACGATTGGTAAAGTGGGCGGAAACAATGTGCCCGGCCAAGTTTCGCCCGGGGCTTTAAAAAGGAGACAACATCGGAAGTAAAGGAAAACACAAGTTGACGAGCGACAAAGAGCTAATATGAGCTAATTTGAAATGTATGGTGTTGGTTTAAATAATTGCACTTTAAAATGTTTAAGTATGATAAAATGTTTAATTACTACTTTTATATATGGGTAAAAAGTACTATAAAAATGTTAAAATGGGTTTAAAAAATGGTTAAAAAATATGATAAAAATGTGTATTTTCTTTTCTTTGTGTTAAAGGTTTTCGACCTGCTACTGCTACTGGTACTTGTAGAAAAGACAAAACTGTTAAGCAGCTTAAAGACCTACAAAGAATCCAAAATGTATGATGGAGCATTAGAAGTGTGCCAAAATAAAAGAAGAAAAAAAAAAGGAAAAGAAGTGTTTGGTCATTGAGTGAAATCCAATTCTTTATTCCAGGGTGGATGCATCAAATCTCTTTCAAGTGGGGAATCTGCACAAAAAATCAGAAGAGACTTGACAGTGGCTGAGGAAATTCGCATAGTTACATACATACATGAGAAAAACAGCATAGGCCTAACGTTACCTCTGAAACATGAGTTCTCTGTTGTGTATTTTTGCCTATTTCTGTAACATGAAGTGCATACCCTTTACACAGCCAGATGATACAGGAAACATATGATGAGATAAATGTTTTAACTGCCAGTTGAAAAGGGCACTTTTTCACCAAATGAAAAAAGGCAGGCATCGGGGTGTCTCCTAGTTCCTCCTGTGTGCGTCACTAGAGCAGCCATGTACTCCTACTGTTGGGATGCAGATTACATAAAGTATCTTTCTACAAGTCAAAGCTTGGAATGAATGCAAGGCTCACAGCGGTACAGTAAATCCTAAACTAATTGTGGAGATCAGCTGAAAAGTTCATAGGCTGAGATGAAACCTGTTGCTAATCAAACAGTGTAACATGCACATTTACTCTTTATTAAACATAGAAAAAAATTTAATTTTAGCAGATTTGCTTGACTCGTGTGGCCAAGAACTCACTTGAGTAGTCAGGCCAGGTGCAGAGAACATTTTCTGTTCATACAATCTTTTATTCTATAGTCATCAGTGGAGCAGCATAGTGAATGTCTACAGTATGCAGTGCCAAAACTCAAGGCTTTTTGGCACAAAAAGAAAATATGAAGCATGGAGGTAAATCTATTATGCTTGCGGTTGTGTGGTAGACCCGTTCTCCTCTACACTTGCTAATACCATCAACTTCTGGATTTTCAGTTTGACCACATGTTTACACCTCCTGGACCTGTGCAACAGTCAAACACGAGGAGAGCGGCACGGACAGATGGAGTGACCTTTAACAACCAGTTGGTGTCACTGTTTACCAAGAGCTCAGTTAAACAATTTAATTTGATTTTACTTAGCCAATGAGAGCATTTGAAGAACAGACAATTGTAAGACAACTTTAAGAAAATGGGCTATTTAGTGTGAAATTATTTTATTAATGAATGTGGTTCGTAGGTGGTTATGTGGCCATAAAAGGAAGCAATGTTCAGATCAAATTAGTTAAGCCAATTTATATGATTTCTGCTTTGAGGAAAATCCAAATTAAATTGCATTTAAATCTTCAATTTATTTGTATTGATCTTCAACCTTTCATTACCCCTTTCATGTTTGAGCATTATCTTGGCCTAGTCTCAAGCAAAACTTGACGTCAGCGAATTTGTGGAGGTGGGGTTTTTGAGGAATACTTTATTGCATTTTTGGAATTGCATATGTTGCAGATCATATAGCCCCTTGGCAAAAGCCACAGGCGGTCGATGATAGAAATGCCAGTCATAAGGAGGGAGAGGCTAACAAAGATGCAGAGAGAAGAATGGGAGGGAGCATGTGTGAGCGTTTTAGAGAATCAGACGAGAGTGAAAGCCACACAGATTAACTGCGAAGGGAAAGCCAGACATGTTTTTCTTGTTTCTGCATATGTCAAGAAAGTAGGATTATTGTGTAAACAGCTCATCTTACTGCTCTTACAACTCAGCATGAGGATTGGTCTATTTGCCCTGGATTGAAACACTCAATCTGCACTAAAAGGTACAGTGATGTATCTAGATTCTGTGTGTTAACTTTGTACAAACAAGGTGTGTGTGTGTGTGTGTGTGTGTGTGTGTGTGTGTTTGAGAGAGGGTTAGAGAGGCAGGTATACTTCATACGTCATAGATAGAAAGCTTGTGTCACTAATATGTTGCTCAGAGGTCCAGGGTTCGACCTGTGACGACTTCCTGCATGTCTTCCCCCTCTCTCTCCCCTTTCTCGATTAAAGGCCGAAAAGCCCAAAAAATAATCTTAAAAAAAGAATACTTAATTATTAATACTATCTATCTATCTATCTATCTATCTATCTATCTATCTATCTATCTATTTATCTATCTATCTTTAGCTGGTACAGTTTTGTTATACAGTTTTGGTGGTTGTGTTATCTACATACCATACGTCTCGTGACAGGTTTTTCTTGTTGTGTGCATCCGTCACTTACATGTATGCAGTTATACGGGTGTAAATACTTAGCATTCCTACAATCTTGTGGAATGTCACAATCTAAAACTCTCATTCGTCATTTTTTTAATTTTCTATGTAAACTTTACCTTATTATAGCACCTAAGCCTTATCCCTGATTGTACATATATCGCTGATTTTACTCTGTCTGCATCCACACACAATAGATGTCTGCATCACCGCCTCCGGTGGCCCCTAGAAAGCATTCAGGTGTCAGAGTCATGATGATGACAGGAGAGCAGCCTCCTCCTAGTGGCCTGCCCATCTTCACAGATTTTGGCAAAGGTATATTCATCTGCCTAATGTGTATGTATGTATGTATGAGCATCTGCTCTTGCCACAAAGATGTGTTGTTATCCTCTGCACATGTTGTCCTGCTGCTTGCAACTGACCTAATACAGCAGGCTTGGTTTTATTTATATGTCCAAGTTTGCTTTAATGGCTTTGTTCTTCCTCTGCTTAGAAAAGGGTGCCAGTGGGGAGTCAAATGATACATCTCTATTGAATGCTGAGAGAGAAGTGGTATGTACATGCATAAATCGTTTTTGATATGTTTTTATATGTGTATTCGGGCAAAAGGGTTTGCGAATAAAGCTTAAAAATTATCAATAAGATGTTAAGGTCAAATGAGAGGAGGCCACCTGTGCAAAGAAGCTTAAAGAAAGTATGTGGTCCCATCAAGTTTATGTCAGTGTACTGTATTTATGCACAATCAAGACAGCAACAATACATGAGAGGAGACATAATATAAGTGATGGTAAGGCGATATGGATGGAAATGTAAAATTTTCATTTTTAAGTATGTAACTGATTGTCTTGAGGCTCTGCACGGGAGGTGTAGATCAAAAAGACAATTTAATATGTCTATGTATAGACATATTAAAAAAACTCTCTACTGAGTGTTTACATTTTGAAAAGAGGACATCAACATATGCTAATGTCAAATAAGTAATGCATATGATGCTTGGAATAAAAAGAGTTACGTACAGGATGTTAGTTTATACAATACAATACAATACAATATTATTTTAGACGTTTAGTTGACTGTTCTGTTTACTGATATTACAATTAACCACTAGCAGCCCTACAGCCATATTAAGAGTTAATACAAGATTGAGTTGCTATAAAAAGAGGCAGTGGGGATTTAAAGTTGAGCAAGAGCCTGTGACAGATAGGAGAGAGGGGATTTGATTCAGTCCTGAGTAAATGGCAGGGACTACCTCTGGAAGTTTAATTGACCAGGCCCACATCATCAGCTGAGCTTCCCAATGTGACCAATAGTTATTTACTGCAATCCAGGACTACAGCCCTGCAGTAAGAACTACCAGGTGGAGGTAATAATGTTCAGTTTGTTGGTTGAGACAATGAGAGGTGTTTATCCAACTCCATGACAATATTTGAGGCTGTAGTTTGTGGTGATGCTGTTGTATTGGATTACATTTGATAAGATATTCATATGGCAGATGAATAAGAGGAACACCTTAGAAGATTGCACATAAATCAATAACTCTTTTACACATCACACACATAATAGTATAAGCATTACAAATGTATTTATTGCAGGGCTATTGCTTTGAATTGCATACACATGTGTTAGCATACCATATGTTGAATGCAACTTTTTAGTTTCACCTCCTTGTATGTTGTTTGACTCACTAATACCTTATTAAATTACCAGTAATATTAACTGTTAACTTAAAAAAAAAAATCACTTGCTGTAAGTCGCTCTGGTAAATGGCTAAAACACAGTATTTTTCTTCAGGAGATTATGAACCACTGCTTTGACGACGTGGAGCGATTCATGGCACGCCTGCAGCAGACAGCTGAGGCCCAGAGTGTTCTCAACCAAATGAAGAAGAAGAAAAGCAGAAAGAGCAAGAAGAATAAGGACCAAGATGGTGAGAGTTGTTCTTCCATCGTATCAGCTAACTACCGCAGTCATAGTTTAACTAGTATGGGCCCTTTGATCCAAAAAATATGTAAAGTAGTTAGATATGTCTAAGGTAGGTTTGCAGTTTGAAGAAGTGGAGATCAGCTGGCGGCAGAGAAGGACAGAAGTTGGAGGTGCTTGGCAGGAGATTGGTTAGTGCTGGCTTCTGGTAGGGCTGCAGAAGAAGAGTAGAAACAAAGGCAGAATATTGGCACACGCTGGAAGCTGCGCAACAGGCGTGTTGCTAAAAAGTCCTTCAGATGATTCTTAAAATTCTTGCCTACAGCAAGCATGAACAAAAAACATGACAGAGAGCTTACTGAAGCTGGGGCCAAGTCAATCCGGGGACATTAAGAAGCACCATTAGTGGCCGGGTTGGCTCAGTGATAGAGCAGGCGCATATATATAGAGGCCTATGTCTCGATGCAGAAGGTCAAGGGTTCGAGTCCAACCTCGACGATTTTCCTGCATGTCTTCCCCCCTCTATCTGTCCTTTCCATTTAAGGTGGAAATGCCCCAAAAAATCTTAAAAAACTTCAACTAATTTCAAATAAATCAATATATTTTAAATATATATTTCAAATAAGCATAATTCACCAGTTTATTATGTTGGGTTGTGGCCATCCAGTCGTATGAACATGGTCAAAATATTCACACCAGACATTTTTTATATCCTGTTTGCATCCTGTTTGATTATGAATACATAAGTTACCTCAATGGCATTTTTTACTGGGACATGAAGATTATTAGAAAGAACAGCAAGAAGATTTGGTTTCCTCATCATTGGACACTATGAATTGCAAGTATGTGAATAGGAGTTTGAGTCAATCTGTCTTCGCCCTGTGTTGTCAGAGGCAACATGACCCAGGTTTCTGGCCAGTGTTTGCTGGTATAGGTGTGGCCCTAGATAAGACTAAAGATAGTGAACATATAAATGTATTAAAAATGAAATAGAAGATTGTTATTAGTCACTACCACTGGCTTTGTTTTGTAGGAGTACTTGCTGGAACACGCTAGAACAAGCACTCCACACCTTTACTTGAAGACTTCATAGTGTTTCTGTTTTTTTCCCTAAAAAACCTGCTATATAACTTGTATTTGGCAGCTTACAAATTGTTCTAGATAATTAAAAGACAACAACAACAAATGATACTGACACCAACGTACTGTATATCAAGTTTGAAAAATCAATGCATGAATAATAACAGTGATCGTGGTTTTGTGTCTGTGTTTCATATGTAACCTGTTAAGTTGTAGCTGTGATGGTGCTCTTCTGTGTGCAGATGACTTGTTGACCCTGAAAGCTTGCCCTCCATCAGTGGAAGAATTTGTGGACATCTTTCAGAAAATCAAGTACTCCCTCTGTCTTCTCGTAAGCCTAGATTAGTCATAATTGAGCATTGAGTAACTCTGGAAATGTACAAGTAAATTATGATAAAACCTCTGCAAATGAAAACTCAAATTACCCATTTTGCTGGTTTATTTAGGACCGTCTAAAGTCATCCATCGCAGAGCCTGATGCACCAGAGCTGCTGCATCCCATCTTTGTGCCTCTTAGACTGGTGAGTCTTTCTAATGTTTCATTTAGTAGTTTCTCTTTCTCTGTGATACTGACTGTAGCAACCATTTCTTTCACAGATGGTGGAAACCACTGGAGGGCCAGCGTTGGGTGCATCGGTGGTCAGTCCTGCTATGACCAGTGGTGCTGTTTCACTGCTCCAGAAGCACCTGACTGAGGAGGAAAAACAGCTGTGGACTTCCTTAGGACATAACTGGACAATCTGGTCTGTGTTTTGTGTGTGTAAATCTTGGTTTGAGAGTGTGTTATGTTGCTCTAACAAAATCTTCTTGCCCTTTTTCCAGTTCGCACCTTAGTGTGTCTGGTTCTCCATACTCACCTGTCTTTCTGGATGGGTGGCAGCCTCAGGCCTATAACTCAACTGGCCAGCTTATTGAAGATCCCATCACGTCACAGCACAAACAAGATGCTTTTAGGGAAAGTAGGCAGGCGCAGACTTTACATGACCAAGCTCGAAGGACAGCGGAGGGCCCTGGTGCAGGCACTCATGAAGTGTAAGTCTGCAGGCAATGAAAGAAGTGTTACAGATCAAGGCATACTTATGTTTTCATTGCAGGAGGGACAATGTCAGTCAAACACTTTCCTAATGGTTACATTTGACAGTATATTGCCTAATAAAATCAGACTGGAGGTTATAAAGTCTGAGTATAACTCATGTCAATGTCTCACATTAGAAATTAGGATTATGATATCTGAATTTGTTAAATGGGTTCACTTTTTTTCTTTTAGCATGTTGCATATTATCTTTTAAATGGCATTTCTATTTCAGAGAAGGAAATTGGCTCCCACCAGAGGGTGAGAGACTTTACTGCTGCAGTTATGACTTTGTGGCGAGAAACAGCAGTGAGCTTTCTGTGCTACAAGGAGAAACACTAGAGGTACACACCCATAATTAGAAGTAGATAGGTGGGGAGGTGGTGCCGCACCTGTAAAAGTAGATATATTCTTGGAATGTATCACAAAACTTGGCTGAACTTTCTTTAGGTTATTGAGTCATCAAAGAGATGGTGGAAGTGTCGGAATCGCTTTGACCAGATCGGATTTGTCCCCTCTAATATCCTGGAGCCTCTGTCTGCACTGAATAATACTGGGAGAGACATCCCAGTGGTACGCAGAGAGTCACAGGTGCAAGTACAGGCACAACACACACATCCAGAGTTTTGATACAGTGCCTCAAACATTGCACACACTGGGGCTTTTTGTCTCATGCAATCTCAGTTTGTATTAATTCCTGGCTTTCCACAACAGAAGACGCCTATTTACCCTCGGACAAAGTACTTCTCATATGCTCCACCAAGCCAAGTTGGGACCAGTCCTACTGCTAAAAGCCAAATGCGACCACAGAGTATGGTTTTACCATCTACAACAGCGCAGGAAGAAAACAGTGAGCGAGGTAACATGCCCATACATGCTAAATATGAGCAATGGTAAATCATGTGTACAAACATGCTTCTCATGTTCTTTCAACATATAACAGCAGTAGCACTTAGCACTAGTTTCTCATCTGTCACTTAAGTGCTACTAAAGTCATGTCTCCAGCAGACACACATAGCTTTATTAAGATACTCCTCCAAGCATTTTGTTGCATTAATTTCTAAGAGGAATAAGCTGAGTGCTGTGCCTGTGTAGCTCCATGGAACACCATGCCACATGACAGTGATGTCTTTGACACACTAGTCCTTTAGTTAGTAAATTGCATAAGCTCTTTTGTTGATATTTGGTGCAATTGAAGGCAGGGGTAGTCATATTTTTAAACATCTCAGTCCTACAAAACACTGGGATAATGCTGATAGTACAGAGATAACTGGCCATACACAAACCTCAGTCCATGTGGTGTATAAATTATTAGAAATTTTGTTACACCAATTTTTGTAACACCTTACATGAACACTAAACACAAAACAACCCTGGAGGTTGAGCACTCATCTTACATTGGAGAATTGTGTTAAATTTGTTTGTGTGTGTGTGTGTGTGTGTGTGTGTGTGTGTGTGTGTTATTTTGTATTATATTTGCAGTCCTAAAAATGAATGATGAGCTTTTTCGGCGGTTAGCTGGGAAAAGAGACTCAGTCCGTCCGCTGGTGGTTCCCCGCACTGCTGACACTTCTTCTCCCCTGAACTACCACTCACCGTCTGCCGAGGTGGAGGCCTGGCTCACCGCCAAAGGCTTCAGTCAGCAGTGAGTGTGCACTGATGGAGAAAAATCCAGCTCAAACAAAACCCTGATTTAGAACAAGCCTAGTTTGTAGAACCTAGTAATGAGTTAGTAATCATGTTGTTCTCAAGATCCACCAGGGATATCAAGTAATGCAAAAGGAATATCACATCCAACATGTCCAACACCGGTTGTGTGCCTAAATGAATCAATCTATGCATTTCTATCACGATGATATATGATTATATTATTACCCGGATTATGCTGAAATAGTTTTAATCTAATGAATGGAATTCTACTAAATGAAAATGATCCTGGAGCATTATTGCTTCCACTGTACCAGGAAATGTAAAATAAGAAGTGGATTTTATTGGTCAAGTGGACTGCCTTGGCTTCATTGAGTTGTATGGGGGGTGCTTATGGAACATTTGGGTACTTTGGACTTGAAGAACAACAAGAAAATGAAATTAAAGTAATCTCCACAGTTTGTTGCATTACATATACAGCACATGCAGATTTCAAATGAACATTCTCTGATTTTGTTTAGTGCACAATAGCGCCCTCAAATGTCAAAATGTCCTCCCTGCCGATGTTTATGTATTGCAACTTAACTGTGAACTGAGGTGAGTTGGGAGGACATTTATGGGTGCTATTATAACACGAAAATAAAGAAGTGAGTCTTAGGAGAAGATAAACTTAGATTTCCTTTAAATTATTACAACAACTGGATTCTTCTCTCTGACAAAGATGAAGGTTATAGATGAACTTTTGACAATGACAGCTCTCTTGAACACTGATTTTGTTGCTCCCTCCTCCTCTGTTAGGACAGTTCAGAGTCTGGGCATTTTAAGTGGAGCGCAGCTTTTTTCCCTGAATAAGGAGGAGCTCCGCACGGTGTCACCAGAGGAAGGTGCAAGAGCCTACAGCCAAATTATGGTGCAGAAGGCCCTTCTCGAGGTTTGTCCAATATTTTTCTAGGTGTACTGTGTTTTCTTGTGTGTGTTTGCGTGGTTATGCGTGGGTCCATGTGTCCATGAGTGGGTTGTTTGCTTAACCTTGACTTATACAAAGACTTTGACAAAGACTAAGATATTGTTACTGACCTACATTGAACCTTACATTAAAAAATCGTTACCTTGGAACCGCAAAATGCATATAAGTTCCTACAGACCTCATAGGTCGATAGTTGCAGGGAGTAGATTTTACAGTTGTTAATTACTAGACAGCCTTCTTGTTCTTGGTCTGGTACTAAAGGAATTTCATAATGGGTGTCTTCAGAGGTTTACCCTCTTAGCATTCCGCCCCCTTTTTCTAGAGGGGTTGGGGTGAGGGACAGGGGATGTTAAGGGGGCGAAAGCAGGACAACAGTAGATGAGCATTTAAAAGCTGGGAACATGAAGATTAATTTGAGATGCAGTCAGCCCTGTGTCAAGTTTTTCAAGTCATGAATCCGAAATAAAAATGAATCAAGTAATTATTAAATTAATAAAAAAACAAAAAGTGAAAGTGTGTAAGGACTTTATGATGGAAGTATATGATGGCCATTCGCATGTTCACAGAATTTATAAAAATGGTCACAAATCCCTCCAAAATACCACATTAAGACACCAAGACCTTGAAGTACAAAATCCATGCTGTGATTTGAAATCAAAACCTTTTGACATTTGGAGATTTCTGTAACAATTGCATTTTTCGGGGATTGGATGAGGAGCACTTCTGTTCTGAAAACTGCTCAGAAACCCCCCTATTATCAATATACCTAGGAAAGCCATAGATCCTCTGAATGCCATAGAACTCTAGTTTCTAAAGTTTCATGAGGCTGTGATTATCCTAGAGATCACAACAGGTCGTTTTATACAGTGACACAAGTTTCAAAAAATGGTCTCACTAAATTGAAATGGCTATAATGGGGACTAACATCATCACACATCAATACAATTGGGCTCATTGAATCCACAAGAGTCTCCGCTTTCCAGTCATACCCAATATATGCAACTCCACTGTTTAGGGACCCCAGTATGCAGAGTTACTTAAATACACCATTTTAGAATAGGCAAAATAACAAATTTGTACTGCACGAGAAAAACTGCATAGTTTTTGCCCCAAACTGCATGGGAATATCATGAAGG
This sequence comes from Sander vitreus, assembly GCF_031162955.1. Lineage (NCBI taxonomy): Eukaryota > Metazoa > Chordata > Actinopteri > Perciformes > Percidae > Sander > Sander vitreus. Next base: position 21,970,278 of record NC_135869.1, on the reverse strand, counting down.
GGTTACGTCGGTAAAGGGGAGGCTTGTAGGTTCCCATAGAACCCATTCTCATTCAGATATCTTAAGGTTGCAGGTCAAGGGACCCCTTTGAATATGTCCATGCCAGTTATTCCCTCGCCAAAAGGTATTAAAATAATATAAATATAAAACTATTTTGCTCCCTTCACGACAAGTTAGCATGACATGGTTGGTACAACTGGATTCCTTTGACGGTCTAGTTTCATACATACTAATATCTTCACTTTATCTTCCTGAGCCTGCTACAGCCTCTTAAAAAAAAAAAGTTGTCCAGGTCTGCCAGCGGGTCGTTGGATTGTTAAGATAAGTTAAAATGTGACCAAACGGGACTAGAATGTAAATGCATATGTTGTTGTTGTGCATATGTCATTTTCAGTTTCAAATGAATGGACTAAAACTGATTTTCTTTAGTCTTTTGAAGTTTGCCCCCTCCCTAACAAAAAAACAAAGTTTCCTTGACATTTCTCTGTTAAATCACATTTTATCTTGTGTCCTCCTCAGAATGTGCACAAAGCCTCGGAACTAGAAATGGTGATGGAGAAGCAAAAGCTGAAGATTGACCTGAAATCCAAGAGTGATGTAAAGTGACGGTGGTATTAAGGATTTGGATGATCAATGGAGATACCTGTGGTATTGCATTTACTGGATGCACAAAGTGATGTTGCAGATGGGTTTTAATTGTTTATTCATACATGCTGTTATATCTAGTATGTGCTACAGATCTAGCAGCAAAAGTGCACTGTAAAGCTAGCTAGAGTGAGTCAGGAAAGCTCACTCACTAAGACTGTGATTAACATTGGGACTATTTTAGATTTATACACATTTTAAACTTTAACTTCTCGCAAGAGTTTTACTTAAGCTATTCTTACATTTGGTAACATTATTGTTTTTACAATTTTAACATTTCTCTCATCCTTTGTTTAGGCAATATATAAATACAATACACATTATGATGATTAGTTTGATGTGTTAACAACAATGGACTGAAATTGCTTTTTAGAGCTTTAAAAAAAATCTGAAAAGGTTACAAAGATACAAGAGGAGGAGAGTGAAATTGTCACACCACTACTACGCATTAAAAGCCAGTCTAAACAAATAGGTTTTGAGTTTGGACCTAAAAAAGAGCTACATCCATAATAGTGCGAATATCAGGGGGTAACTTGTTCCAAAGTCTCGGGGCAGCAACTGCAAAAGCCTGATCACCCCACCGTTTATACCTTGACCTTGGGACTTCTAAAACCAGCTGATTTGAAGAACGCAATGACCGGTTGTGCTCACGCAGGGTTAAATTCTCGGACAAATACTCCGGGGCCAGGCTATTTAAGGCCTTGAAAACAAACAATAAGATCTTAAAATCTATTCTAAAACGCACAGGGAGCCAATGTAGGGTGTAGAGAACAGGAGTGATGTGTGCACATCTAGATGTATTTGTTAAAAAGCGAGCAGCAGCATTTTGAACAAGTTGAAGGCGTGAGATGGAGGTCTGATTCAGACCAACATAAAGAGCATTACAGTAATCCAACCTTGAACTAATAAAGGCATGAATAGCCTTTTCTAGATCGTGCCTGCTCAGGAAAGGCTTAACTTTAGCCAGGAGACGAAGCTGGAAAAAGCTCATTTTAACATTACTGATCTGCTTGTCAAATTTCATGCTGCAATCAAAAGTAACCCCCATATTTTTGACAGCTGACCTAGTGTATGATGCCAGAGCTCCCAAACTCAAAGCTGGACCATTTTACGTGCCTGAAGTACTGAAAATAATACACTCAGTTTTATCTTCGCTCAAATTAAGAACGTTTTGTGAAAGCCACAACTTAATATCATTAATACAACTAAGCAGGGAGTTTAGTGCGACACTGTCATTTGCTTTCATAGGGAAATAAATTTGCAAATCATCTGCATAACAATGAAATGACAGGTTGTGCTTGCCTATAATAGCCCCTAAAGGCAACATATATAAAGAAAACAGAACGGGGCCAAGAATGGAACTCTGGGGTACCCCACAAGAGAGAAGTGCAGCTGACGAGGAGAGGTTGAGAGATGTTTCTGATTCTGTGTTTTTTTCATTGTGACTTTAGCTGTGGCTTATATCATGACATAATGTACAACACAGTAATATACATGATTAATTGCTGTCAATGTATTGGCTTAAATAGAACTTAAATGATGTGTATTTTTGTATCATATCTGTGAGTTTACTGCAACCCTTCTTTTCATATTCTGACAAAGACAAGTTATATGATCAAAGTAATCACTTTTATTTAAATTATGTGAAGAATGCTGAATAAGTATTTCCATAATTGATATTATGTGCAACAGACTAAAGTATTTTCTGCTGTATGATTGATTACAAAAGTGAGACTGAAGATGTCAACATACTTACAATTTGAATCATTTATCATCATGTCATCATGTTACTTCATTTTTACACTGACAGCACAAACACATTTTACAAATAACTCTTCAGAGGTCAAATGTTCTAGTGTAAACAGTGATTATTTGATTTTGGCTGAACTACGAACAACTATTACTATTTCAGACAACTCCTGCAAGGTTTGCACTTAAAACTGTTATTTCTTTTCATCTTATTTCATTTCTATCTATTGGTAGAATGATTACTTAACAATTTCAGTTTTACAATAGTACTTGGTTACAATTTCAGTCAAGTATTATTATTACACTTAAAGTATTTGAGGACATAGTTCAAGTAAACACATTACTCCCAAAACAACACTACTACATATAATTTGTTAAACAAAAAATAAAGTATACAACATTTTACTTATTACTTATTATTATTTCACAACAAGACTTTGTCAAAATGTCATATAACGTTGCCAAAAATGGGATTTCTGTAACTTTAAGATTTTTTCTCTCTGTGATGAAAAAGTTATAATATTAACACAATTATTTGTGAATCTATTAGCCTGCTGGAGCTGATCATTATATAGCAGAGCAGCTACGGGGGTGAAAGTCAGTTCTTTTTAAATCAAATTAGATCTTACTTTGTAATTACTGCTTGGTAATAAAATTTGATTTAGACATGAAGTAAATTGTAACTTTATAGCAGTTTAAACTGTCCAGACCACTAGCTATTTAGATTGATTGTTAGCCACATGCAATACATTTAAGCTGTGAATCAGGTACTGAGCCACTATTTCTGCATCTGTCATTCATGTTTAATTAAATTGATCCACCATAGCTCCACATTGCGCATCCATGTTTCACGCATATTATTGAAATACTGTATTTATCTGCTGCAAGGGCCAGAATGACAAATGATTACTACACACATCTCACTTTAATGGCAAAGGCAAATCTTTACTTTTGTGGCTGTTCAATGAAATATGTAACAGCTATAAAAGTATGTGTGTAGTTGCTAATGTAGCTTGATTTATAAATTAAATCACATTTGTTTCAACAACAATCTTTGTGACCCTAAGTGCACTTACTGAGGTAAATTATTTGGTAGGAACACTGAATATGACTCATCTTTTTCAATCACTGTGGTCACAAGAGACAGACCTCTGAACCGCAAGAGAAGAGGTAGTATTACTGATTCTCACTGTTTCCGGCTCTCAGCGTCTTCACACCTCACAGGTCATGGTCTGGTCACAGCAGTCCCAGTTCAGGAGCTCCTTTCTCTGAAACCACAGCTGGATCTCCCTCTGTGCCCCCTCTGGTGAATCACTGGCATGAACTACATTCCTTTAAATAACCAACACACATAGTTGTTTTACTCCAAAACAGAAAAATCACATGCAAAAGCTTCACAAGATGCAATACCTGGAAAGTGCCATGAAGTTATTGTTTAATCCTGTAACTTACTGTAATGAGCTCAAATGACATCATGTTACCTGCTGACATGAAAGCTGAAATCTCCTCTGATTGTGCCTGCCTGGGCCTCCACTGGGTTAGTATGTCCCACCATCGTACGTGATGTCTGGACTACTTTGTGCCCTTCCCACACCTAAACAAAAATAAAACAACACATATATGCAACCACAAAAACAAGATATTCACATTTTATAGAGATTTGAAAAACATACCTTTCATGTCTGTCAACCTAATGCAAAGGTAGAAATAATTTAAAAAAGAAGCAGAAATAATGTAAAATACAGGAGTATCCCAAAAGGAGGCAGAAAGAGGAGTCCTCACCATGGCAACAACAGGCCCTGAGGTCATGTAATGCAGCAGCCTTGGATAGAAGGGCTTAGTCCTCAGTTCACAGTAGTGCTGAGACAGGAGATCATCAGACGCCTTCACAACAGAGACAGCTACAGTTAGAAATTAAACAGAGAACTTGTACATCACACAAACATCAACAAACCGATTGATTTCAGACTTCTTTACCTGCAACATTTTCAGGCCAACCAGCTTGAAGCCCCGCTGCTCAAACCGCTGAATTATTTGTCCCACAAGACGACGTTGAACTCCATCTGGCTTTACAGCAATAAGAGTCCGCTCCCTTACATCTGGAACACCTGGTGGGACAGCTACTTTATATACTGCTGCTGGGTAGCTTAATCTATAACAATCTATCATAATTTATTAGTTTTTTTATATTCAGTTATTAGTTCTGAATCTGCAACATAACTAAAGCTGACACATAAATGTAGTGGAGTTAAAAGTACAATATTTGCCTCCAAAATGTAGTAGAGTAGAAGTATAAAGTTGCATAAAATGTAATTAACCAAGTAAAACTGTACAATTACCTCAAAATTGTACTACAGTACTTGCGTAAATGTAGGCTATTAGTTTCATTCCACCACTGACTCTCACATTTGAAGAGGACAAATATTTACTCCCACATGCAGGGTACACACAATTTTTGCCTATTGGTCAGCAGGGACTCTCTAATCCTCTCTCTCTCTCGCGCGCGCGCACACACACACACACCGGATATTGTATGTATTTAGATTAGATAGTTAGTTGCGCACAGAATAGGCTAGGAGCTGCAACTAGGAGCTAATGAATAACTGCATGCGATCAATTACATACACACGTGACTCATCACGAGACGAACTCAATCTACGGGCATTTAACTTGCAGACTGACTGGAGTCTGTGCCAGTAGACTCCATCGACTCGTTAACGGAATGTATGGAAGTTTCCTCCTGAGAAAAAGGTTCGGGTGTCATACATGGTACTGTGCCTCGTCTATTACGCAGAATGCGCACAGGCTTTGGCACGATTACGCACACCGCAGGTCACCGATTCTCAAGCATCGCTGTTACCCTCATCATCATCACTATCTCCTGTGTCTCTAACCTATTTCCAGTTCATGACCCCATGAGTTTGGCAAGCGAATTTGATTTCGCAAACGCCCCCGTTAAGTTTGGAACAAATTGGCTGAACGTTGAGCCTCGGAGGTAAAGTCTCTTTGACTCGGTGCCAAGACTGTTGAAATTAAAATATATATTTGTCATCATCACATGCTCAAAAAAGAAGGGATTTCTGAAGTAACACGGTCAATTTCTGAATTAAATATAAGTCCCGAAAGAGTGCCATTTAGTTCTTCGTGAACAGCAATGTGTGTAAAAGAACACAAGAAATGTACAAAAGTAAAACCGACCGCCTTACTGACCAGTTGATTCAGTCACTTACTTGATTTGCTCCTGTGCCCAGCAGATCGGTGTCCACCCAGAAGCGCAGTGGGAAACCCAGCTGATAGACTTTTAGTGGTTTCTTGATTCCCTAAATAAAACTGTTGGAAACATTTCTTCAAAATGCACCTATGCAACATGACCATGTTTTGACGTGCGTTTGTCAGCCTGTAGAGAGGAAAGTAAACCCGCCTCAATCAAAACTCACGAGTCACCCCCGTCTGCCAACCTCCCCCTGATTGTCGATTAAAGTGGAACATCTTTAACTCCAGTGATGCCAGACGTGTGCGGGGTCTCTTTTTTCTGCAGAACTTTCTTTATTCCAGCATTTACCAATGATTCCAAAACACTTGTACAAGGTCTAATTCCATCCTTGGATTTAATTATAAACACACTGATCCTGCACTTCAATTTTTACCAATAAAGATTTGATAACATTATTAAAGTTTTACAGCATATTCAAACTTTTAAGGTTAACCACAATTTTATGTTGGTTGACTTGCAAGAAAGAAACAAAAAAGGTAAAAAGATGCCCCAGAAGCATTTTGACCCTCTTTTTTGCTCCTAAACTGATGGATCCTACACTTCCCATAATGCAACTCACTAGTGTCTTAAACACTCCAAGCTCCAAACATTGTAAAGCAGGTTAGGGTTATTGTTAGACTTGACAGCCGTAGAACACATACACCTTTTTTTCTTTTCTTTTTTTTTTTAAAAGGCTTTAAAAGTACCCAATAATAATAATCATGAAAAATAATGTCTTGAGGTGTAAAATTGGTGGAATGCCCTAAACCACAAATATGAAAATCTAGGGATTTCAAAACATTTCAGGTTAATCTTTGATGCATTTAGTCTGTAAAAGTTCAATCAGCACTAAATGGAAACCTAATATCTTACAATAATATTTATATTTGTTTTACATTAATTCAAGACATAACTAGTACATAATTAGCATAAACATTAGATTTTGAGCCAAAAACAAGATCTTATCAAATTGAGGGAGTCGAGCGATCAAATCCATTAGTTATGTTCAACTTGTAGGCTGTTCTGAGTCTCATGAACTTGCAGCCTGTATTCTAATATCCACCAATTGCATAGCTTTACTATGTAGGTTTACCTACCATCCTAACTGAACAAGCATTTGCCTTCAGTATTAAGACAGCAGCCAAGAAAAGCTTCAGAGCTGCTGAAAGCCCTGATCGACAGACACCAACGTTGAGCTTCAATCCTCACCGTGAGCTCAACCAAAAGAAAAGGTAACGCAACATGTGTTGGTGTAGTCGTTTCACCTCATCATTACTGTTAAGTTGTTTAATTACTCTTTCTATGCGGACGCTTCCTTTCTTCTGCATGCTGCGTCTTCACACAGCATTTGTCACGTTGATGCTTTGCATTCTGTCAAAAGCTTTAGCAATTCTCACAATTAAAATCGGCCCTGCATTATCCATTGGCTCTGTAAAGACCTGTGCATGTGTTCTTAAACAATTCAAGGCCTAAACAATTATTCAGCAGTTAAGTAGATGTATTTAACTTAAAAGGAATTTTAAAAAGATGCCATTGAAAAGTGTAAAGCATAACAGTGTAAACATACAGACAAGCCTATGAATCTCTCAATACAACCATTCTTACAAACCACTGCAAGAGTGAGTTTTACTAAAAAAAAAGCACTTTATTAATCAAGCAGGTTTTCACTTTTTCAGAATGGAATGATATGAAAGATCTTAAGTTGAGAGTCTGTCTCCTTTGGAGATGAAAAAAATTAAAAGGCAAAATGAATAAAAGCAGACATTTTAAAAACTCAAAATGAGTTGAAAGTGCTCAGTCCCAGCCCAGCTTGGTTGTGGACGTATGGGAAAGAAGGCCTGGCTCAGACTGCTCCAGGTCTGGGCAAAAGCCAACTGCAGACCAGGTTTACATTTCTTGCCAAATTATCATTGGCAACACATTAGGAGGGCGCTGCTTTAAAAAAATAACGTGCCAACCTTCTACAGTAGAGATCAAAGAGAAACATCAGCAGCATCCTCAACCTCCAACTACTCAACAATACGATGCGTGTTGTTCCTTCCTATTACTTTGAATAGACGGAGCAAAGCTGGATTGGAGTAGGAGTGTTGGGCAAAGTGGTCAGCACAGGCAGTCCTTGAAGATCATCGATGTGTGGAGTGGTTCCAGCAGTCGTTGTGCTATAGCTTGATGGTGCCAGTCGGCAGGCTACTATTACACAGTCTGTAGTAGCGAAGGTCATTCACCAGCCGCTGCACGCTTTGAGTGAATGAAGGCAAGTCCTTGAGAAAAAAAGAGAAAAGTTCAACAGTAATCAAAAGGCTAAACTTTTAAATACCACTGTAGTCTTGATTTGTTGTATTATTTCCATGCAGCATGTTGTGGAAAAATCAAAGCCGCCTTGCCACATCATATATAACAGTTAACTCTGTCTTTGTCTAATGCAACATACGTGCCAACAGCCTGCAAAATACATTGTCATGGTTGCCCATTAGGTAGAGAATAACTTACAAAATGCACAGGTCAATGCATATGTTAGCTTTGAAGCTGTGATTTCAGTATTATTCAGTTACGTGGGAAGAAAAACAATGTTAGTAAAACAATGTCATGCTTACCCGTTCAAGCTTGAAGTTGCGTGCGAGAACAGCTCGTTGGCTGGTGTCCACACCTTGGCAGCCATTGAGGAACTCTGGCATGAAGGCAGAGTAGAAGGCATCAAAGTCCACACAGGCCATGTTGTAAATAGCAAGGGTGATTTCCTCCTGAAGAAGGTCGTGACTTTTGTGGAGAAGGACCTGCAGCAGCACGTTGATGAAGTGGAAGAGCATCGAGGTCCGGAAAAGCTTCTAAAGCACAATAAAAACAAAGTGATGACAATGGAATCTATACATTGGTTATAAGCCCTCACTGAAGGTCTCGATCAATGACAATGTGTGAATGAGGGGCCACATGTCTTAATTACAGGCGTACAAGGACATATGAGAATATAATATATAATCCGAATGCCACTGTGTTCTCTGTCCTCCTGATTACTAACGAGATTATATCCGTCAAAACGAGATGCGATGGCCAACATAAAATAAAAGACAATTTTTACATCAAACAAGTTTTACTGCTAACAAATGTAGGCTAAATGTAAAACCTCATAAAAAAGGACATCTGATAATGAAAAATTGACCCTCGACAACAATCTGCAGACTGCTAATGAAGAATGAGTGAAATTCAGAATTTGCTAGTGAGTGAACAACTCCACTCACTGACCTGTTTAGCCTCTAAAAACAAAGATACTGACATAAAATCTCAACTTACTCTGTGATACAACTTGTGCTTGCTGTTGAGTAACTCCAAATAGAAGATATTCTGCTTGAAGATGTGGATGTCAGGCTGCAAGAAAGACTGTCCAAAAGCCTGGAAAAGACATTTCAGCACCAGTCAGGAAATCAAGTGGAGATAGATTTAACAATAACTTTATCCATTATCTGTAGCACAATTAGCTAATGTCATTCATTGTATATGGAAGCTTACACAAAAAGGTCAAATCGTAGATTTTCTTGTTCTATTAAAAAAGGTATGATGACTTTAGCCACATGCATAAACACACCTGCATAGCAGCTGTGAATTGGGCCTCATTTTCCATGGTCTCTTCAGCAGCTCCTCTTTGGACACTTGTTAACACTGACGTTTTAAAGAAGTACCTCCAGTTTTGGTGAAGTATTTGGTATAGCAACTCAAACATCTCCGCCTTGACGTCTGGGGAAGACCTCTATCAAAGACAAGAGAAGACAAGAGTGTCTTGATTCCACAGACCAAATAATAATTAGATTTTTTTTTTTTTATATTGGTTTTCCACATTGTTCCTATTTAACTGTAGGTACATTTTTGTATGACTTCCGAAAGATTTCCACACGCTAAGTTTAGGTGCTAGCAGGCTAATCAATGCAGAAGCAAACAAAATCAAAGTCCAGAATAAATATTAACACAGGACAGGTGAACACCAACTGACCTCTGCCACAACTGGGTAAACCTGCTCCATGCACAGAGAGAGGATGCTGGGTAGGAAGGGCTTGAAAGCTTGACCAGGCTCTTGCACCACCACCTGCAGGATTTTCAGGAACTTCTGTACCACTCTACACCCTGCACTGCCCTCTTGCAAAATACTGGCTGCCAGCTGTTCCCTGGAGCACATACAAGTGACATTACATGAATTAGTGTTGAGAGTGATACCAGCATTTTCAGTGTTTGCCCCATGTCATTTGAAACTTTATCCATCTAGACAGGGTATAATACTACTGGGACTACAACTAGTAAAAATCCCTATTGTTATTTTTTTTTACCTGGTGAACATGCTGAGGAAAGTGTGAATAATCTGTCCTGTAAAGGCAACACCCATCTGGACTCGCAACGCCTGAAACAGCGTCAAGAAGAAGGCCAACATCTCGTCTGTCACATCTGTGAAAGAGAAGTGACAATAAACAAAGCTAGCCAGTGAGACAACCTTTTGTGACGAAGTTTGTTGAAATCTGAACAGAGTATGGTTTTGCACTGAACTTGAGACATAGGACTCTTCTTAAGAGGACCTCCTAATATTTTCTTTTACGTGAACAATAGGATTTAAAATTAAGAAGAGTCAAGAATTAAAAAGTAAGCGTTGACATTTGTGTGCATTGCTGCTTGCTGTGCTGATGAAAGCCAGGTCTATAGTAAGGTAGTCTGGCGCAACCAAGTACTTTGCCAGAATAAAGCCTGACATCAGGCTTTGCCCCTCCCCTTCTGCTTTGTGTGTTACTGTTCTCAAAATCCCTTCTGTGGATGAGAGAGACACAGACCTGGCTGCTGAATAAACACTGGGAAAAGGCTGAGGGACACTTGGACAGATTCCTGAAGACTCTGGTAACAGATCTGACGCGATTTGGTGGATTCCCCAGAAATGCTGTCCACTACGTCTCTAAGCACAGGCAGGGTCTGCTGTATCACCGCTTTCACTGGAGTAGAAAAAATATATTCAGAGAACACAATTACAGCAGGATAAAGAATGAAAAGATGTGAAAAAGGCTAGCAGTACAATTTAAAAAACAGACCAACAGTAACAAAACAAAGAGAAAGAAATACTGACTGTTATTCAGATCGGTTTGCCGTGGAGTAATGTTTACTGTCCCTCTTATTCCCTTATATTCACGAGCGAGTGCCGCCAGTAGGCTGGCATGGTTGCTGGAGCGGGTTTGCCACTGCTGCTCACTCTCTGGTAAATTCGGCCACGGCAGTAGCAGCATGTTGGACAAAGCCCTACACACCAACATGTGAGCCTGTATGCATAAAATAGAAGTTGCCAGTCAGCCATCTTATAAACTATGGAAGTCCTATGAAGGTACACATACTTTGCTACTTCTCAAAACTTACTGTATGTATGTATGTATGTATGTATGTATGTATATATATATATATATATATATATATATATAAAAAATAATCAAGTCGGAACATATTCTATGCAAAACAAAAAACATGTACCTCTTGGGGAAGTCTGCGGGTCTGATTCTCTGCAGTAATGAGGTTGAAGATGTTCCGAACAGCTGGCAAAGTGACCAAGAACACAGGCCTCACTGTAGAGGTGATGGAAACCATCAGATGACATGCTGAGAGCAGCAACTTTTCAGGTACCTGAAAATAAAGACAGAAAAAGTGTTGAAAGGAAAACCATTTGGTAACATCACTCTCCATTCCGTTTCTCTTTTCACTATCTCTGCCCAACCTTAAACATCATGCATGCATTTTTCTGTATAAATCATATTTAATGAGTATAAGGCAAGATACCTTTGCTGTGATGAGTGGGCTACTGGCATCTATTGTCGATGTAATGAGGTTCATGAACTGGCTCTGGTTTTGACTGTGGACCTCACTGTAGAACTGTGCAAGCCAATGAGAGTAGGCTTGCAAAGCAGCAAGAGCCTGTGCGTGTCTGTAATAAACAATACCAGACACACACACACACACACACACTGATGAACTCAATAAAACAGCAGACCTGCATGTCACGCACTAGCAACAAACTGTGTATCCAAAAACACCTAAATCAGTGTAAATTACGTTATATCACACACAGACTTCTGCTGTAGATTAGTGTTACGTTTACAGCATCGCGGCTCGGAACCGTAACGTTAGTTGGGACAGACCCCTTGTTTCTTTAGGCTAACTATATTAGCTTTAGCCTGGCTCGTAGCAGCTTTCTGCGGTGAAAAATGGCCAGGAGATGGCGGGATTACGTTGCATTAATAAGGTGATTTAGTTCGTCTTTGCAGCGTAAATAAAACAAAACACTGGGCCTTTCTCATTTCCTAAATTTGTCCGTCCTCGATGCTCCGGCTTGTGACCCGGATACCGTTCTCAGAGAGAGAGAGAGAATATCCGCAGCGCCGTGGTTAATCTAATGTTACGGAAAGCTTATTCAGATAAAGAGCCGATCCACGCAGATAGAGTGCGTTTTGTGTGTATATAATATATGCCTAGCCTTTATATTTGTACAGTTCTATTCATACAAACATTTGTAGTGTTTTACACTAAATATATAGCCATACTGTGTATGGATCGATCGATAGATAGATCAACGTCCTGCGATGTGACTATCGTGCATGCGCACATCACGATGTAGACGATGAAACGAAAAAAAATCTTGCAGCCCTAGTTAAAATGAATCAAAGATTTATCTGGAGCTTCATTATGTAAACTAGTAGCTCTGATAGCTATAAAGAAGAGGTAATTAAGCTATAAAGAAGAGGTAACTATACCAAAACAAACAGCCAGGGCTGCTATTCAATTGGCTTTTGTTGATGCTGGGAAACACGGCTGTTAAGTGTATAAAATCCCACAAACTCTGCTCACACACTCAGTTCCCTTATTATTTGTGTGACTCTGCCAAAAGCATTTGATAACAGAACAGTGTAGTCTTGTCATTTGTAACTGAGACTTGAAACAGTTGTTCTCATATACAAATAGTGTGACACCCATGTTAGGGTTGAGTTTTGCTTTAAACATGCGATACTCACACGTCAATGAGGTCTGGCTTGAGCACAGAAGGCACAGCGGTCTCCAGGTCATAAAGGCTGGTCTGAGAGCCGTAGCAAGTCACTTCAACCAACCTTGAGAAACAATGTTCACATGGTTAGTGATATTTTGCTCTTTGAATGGAGCAACAGTCAACAGAAATTCAACCACCACCAATTATTATTAGTAAGTGCACACCATTTTAACACTAAACTATTTAAATAGAACACCAAAACAGAAACCAACCGACTTAAGAGCGAGTTGAGATTCAGTCAACATTTATTGTGTACTATTAGAAACATCTTGAAACATAAAAATAATCTCATGATGTAGGCACAGAAATCACTTTTTAACGTTTTGGACGAATATTAGAGCACTGACCTCTCCACCACTACCAGGGCATCATTGAAACGTGCAGCAAAAACTTCCCCAATGAAATGTTCAGCCAAGCGTCCGACAGCTTGAAGTAGAGAGCTGAGGTCCCTGAGAGAACAGTGAAGTCGACGGCAATCATTCTCTGCAGAGATATTAAGCCTCCGATCTGAAAAAAGGACAGCATGATAGGTCATCACAACATGTTACTATATATTAAATTAGCATCACTCAATGTGAATGTACCTCAAAAAACAAATTCTTACTTGTGCCGTTGGTGACAATAAACTGCTGCAAACCCAGGTATACGTCCAAATTATCTTGGAGGACTGGAAACTGGAGAGAAAAGATGAATAAGGAGGAGGTCACTGACTGGGATATATCACCATACATTTCTTGACATGTAATAATATACATCCATAGCCATGTGAAAATAATTCAGTTTCGTTGGAATATTTTTAATTTTCTTTTTAATGTATGCTATATACATACAAACACGCAACTTCACACGCACAATCAAAAGACACACAAGAAGACGAATGCAGTGTCGTAACCTCAGAACCCAAGACAATCTTTTGGAGGAACTGGTTCAAAACAGGAACCAATTCATGGAATCATATTTAACAGAATTCAATTTCAGTATGATAGCACATTGACTAGATACAGCATTTTACTAAACATTGCAATATGCCTGATTTGTGTTCTAGTCTGACAGGTTGTTTAAAGCTAAACTAAACCAAGACTAACATTACCACCAAAAGACAAACCGTTACCTCAACTAATACCTAAAAAAGGGGTTTTGATTGTGTTACATTCTTATAAAATGTTGTGATGTATTAGTGCTGTGCTAGGGAATCTGAACTGTCTCTTGTAGTCAAAGTGAAACACATAATTCTCATATGTCAAATGTGTACGTAACTTCTGTAAAATGTCATTCCAATTCTGCCGTAGCACTGTTAAAGTTCACTGTTAATGCTATATTCAGATTTAAGAAATCATTTAAGCTGAGTAAAAAGCAATGTTAAGATTTTTACTATTGGTTAATAAACATTTTAACTGAAATTTGACCTTCACCTTGTACATAAACATTAACTAGTAACATAGCATGAATTATTAAGTATAATTGTTGTGGGTACTTGCAGTTAAATATAAACATACGTTACAATCATTTTGATAAGTGGTTAAACTATTGACTACATTAATATGTTTGAGGTGACCTGATGCACAATTTGAATGCACACATTGCAGCCAATCAAGGCCAACTGGTCTAGTATAATCTTCCCAAGTCAGTATTACTTTAATGCACAATGTTTAGTGTTGTAAAGTTCTAGGGACTCTTGCAGCCACCAAACACATTAAGAACCCAGCAAGTACTATTACACGTCACTGTTGAAGAAAATCTACTCCTGCAGCTAATTTGCACCAGCTGGAATTTTAAAATGGTAATACTGAAGTCCACTTAAAGATGCATTAAAACCTTACAAAATGTCAAGGGTACACCAACTATGATCTCTTACCAAAGTAGAGAATGCATGGGATGGGAGCAGCTCCATCACCTTGGCTACCACCTCCAGACTCTGACGCAGGTACCTTTGCCACTCAGTCTGTTGCTATAGTTACCAAATGAAGGAGAATATTCAGACTTTGAAGTAGGCCTTTGTAATGTGTGCCTATCTTAAAGGGGTTAATATGCGAATAATATAATAAACTTTTATTATAGCATTTTTGTACAGATACACAGGACATGCAGTTTTAGGTTTAAAAAAAAAAAAAAAAAAAAAAGGTGCAACTGACTGTGAAATTCAGGTAAATTGTTCTTACATCATCATCCAGAGTCTCATCATCCAGCTCTTCTAACTGGGCCTGATTGTATCTGAACTGTATGCGATTCAGAACTTCCCTCAATAGCAGAACTAAGGCATCTTTGTACCTATTCAACCATACAAAAATATATTAAGCAAACAAAAGCAACAACAAATGAATAACAATACATCAGGCATTTTATACATTTGATTGCCTGTGTTTTATAAGGTTGCATTCATTCCAAGAGTAAAAGGGATAAGTACATTTTTGAGCAACTTACCTATTTAGAACACTTTCTCTGTCAGCGAGTCTGCTTTTGATTTTGGTTGTTAGAAAATCCAAAAAGATACTCCATATATCCAAACAGGCAAAGTAGCCTTCATGGGTAGGCTGTTAAACCAAAGAGAAACAGGTTTTGTAAGCAGTCAGTACTCATACTTTGAAGGAAACCTGTAGAATTCAAATCCTGTGCTGTACTGCATATGCAAATGACTGCTTGACACAATTCTCATTACCTGGTTGAAGGTGAACTTGAAAAGCAGGCCAAGAAACTCTACAATTGGAAACTGAGGACTGGACTCAATCCGCCTCAAGTGAACACTGACAAACAGGCGCAGAAAATCAGTGAACTTTTCCAAGTAACTGCAAGATGAAAGAGAAAACATTAACCAAACAAAACAGAAAGTTAACAAACATCTTGTAAGTTACCTTATATAGCCAATGCTTGACAATAATAATAATAATAATTCTTAATCCAAGACTGGGGACCCAAAATTGTCAGAGAATGTTTCCCAGCCCTAATATCCATCTTGACAACGGACAGTGACAATGCGGGTCGTGTATCTATCTACATATACTACAAGACCACTCATAAAATATCAAACTTGTTTGATAATGGCCACAAATGAGGTGATGAAATTAAGTTAAATGACTTATGTATGGGACAGCCAACATATATGTATAAAATCTAACGGGACCATAGAGACATAAGATCAATCTCAGCTACTGTCAAGTCAACTGAAAAAGAAAACAAAGTGTTTAAAAGTTACAAGTTTTAAAGTTACGTATAATGGCGCAGTTTTAAACATAGGTAGAAAGAATATGATCATGTGACGGAGCTGTGCTACATGGCTGTATAGAGCTAGTGTAGAGAGCAGCAGTGATGAAAACAAAGGCATTTTTGAGAGATTCTAAGAAATACCACAATGCACCTTCTGACTGCAAATTAGCTTTGAGTACAAGAAAAGTAAATATGACCAGCTGCATATCTCATGGTGAAGTTGTCATGGTAGAATACACTCTAGTCTGCAAACACCGACATATGCACAAATATTGGTGTCAACTAATAGACTGAGCCAAACCTCTCATCAAGTTCCTGTAGGCGGCTCTTGACAGTATGGGCGTTATTCTCTCGTGTCAGCTTCTGCAGGAGAAAGAAGGTCTGCTGGAACATGCGCAGCAGGTACTCCTCAAAATCCATTGGCACACAGTTCTTTGACACAAGCTCGTTGACACAGGTCATGGCGAGTACACCAAGCCGGGCACGATCCACCTTGTTGCCCTCACTCTGTTGTCCATTTCGCCCTCCTCCATTCGATGTTGGTAGCATTGTCCCAGGATTTAGCTGACCATTAGAGGAGGAGGAGTTTGAGGAAATGAAGCATCCTGTCTTGGCCTTTGTCCGAAGATCACAACCAAAACGTGCAAAATGGAAAATGGATGCCAGCAGGGTGGGTGTGATGCTTGTGGACAGAGGGATCCAGCTGAACAGGTGAGCCAAACACTCCAAAACGAGACAGCAGAGCTGCTGACTCTCATTGTCCAATGCTGCCATGGGCTGGCAAAGCAGCTTTGAGTACTGGCTGCCCTGAAACAAACTGCCCAGCAATTCCACTGATTGAAGAAACAAAAAAAAACAATCTTGTTAACACACAACAACAAACCGAAATACAAACAAGCAACAACTATTCCATGATTCTCACCACATTACTAGCAAGTCTTTGCAGTTTTATGTAACTAAAGGACAATCCACTCACCACTTTCCCTTGAGGTGGGTGAGGGAGGCGGGGTGGAAGCTATGACACTGTGCTTGTCCCAATAGGTCTCAAGAATATCTGCAAAACAAGAAATGACAATAACCTAATTATCTACATAAACTGAAGGTTAGCCTTCAAAACATTTGCTTTGACAGGCAGCTGGACTAAAATGTTGAGCAGATGTTATCTTAAGTCCCATTTGGGCATCAAAAACCACATGGAAACTGAATTGTACAAGTCAGATTTAAACCTCATAAGCTGGTTGTACCATAGGTGGTTTTATATCCAATTCAAATTGCAATTCTCTAGATGTGGCTCAGTCTAAAAAAAAAAAATTATTGGATTTCAGACATCCCTTAAATGCGACACTTAACACTGACTTTGCATAGAGGGAACACTGTTAACTGACTCATTTTATATACAACCATGTGCATGCATCAACCAGTAGGTCTGCCCCATAACTAGATAGTGCTATAGATTAAACAGTAAGATCACACGTCTCTTTGCTGTTTCTTGCCCAACATGTTCTTTTGTTTCTATACTGAACTACTGACCTACCAGCAATTGGGACTGGGACACAAATGAGAAATCTATTTACATTCAGAAATCAAGTTGCACAAAGGTGGTATTAAAAGGTTGTTCTCACCTGTCAACAGTCCAAGCACTGTCGGTACCTGCTCCAGCAGCAGTTTACGCAGCTCATCTTTCCTGGCGACACTCAGGTCTTCTCGAGGACACGCAAGTTCCTCTGATGTGGTTTTTAACATCATCAAGCCCAATGGAGCCAGAGCTGGGGACTGGATCAACTGCAGTTCAAAAACAGATTGACAAACAAAAGCTCTATCAATAAAAGATAAAGATTACTGCATTTTGCACACTTACACCACAAAAGGGGAGATGTGTGTTTAAATGCAAAGTGTGTTAACTACTTGTACTTTACTTTAACATTACATTGTATCTATGTATACACTAGTCATGTCCTACCAGCTGCAATTCTACTCTTAGGCTGCGTTTAGAACAAGGTTATTATAGTTTAGTTTTTTTTTTCGTTTAGTTTTTTTTTTTTTGAAAATGCTTAGTTTTTATTAGTTTTGGTGTTAGTTTTAGTCTTTTTTGTAATATGGGTTATTTGTCAGGGCCAAGATTCAAAAAGGTCAGAAAAAGTATTGTGTAATAACAACAAAAACATCATACAATTTTAGAAGTGTGTATTCACAATGTATTCAACAATAACACCGGTACATAAATGTACATATGGTCATAAATATGTAAACCATCTACACAAGACGCCGCCGCCGCTAGTGCAAAATGTATAAGTGACATGTGCCAGGAAAAAAAAAAACTTAATAGCCAATAGACATACGTGAACAGGTGTTTTGAACTTTGGTTCAAGTAAAGTGGCGAACTTTTTGAAGTCAATCGACTCACACAGTTGTGGAGACATTCCATAATCAATACACATATTAACCCACACTTCCTCCCGCTTGTGGTGTACCTGCCTATGTACTAACCAGCAGCTATCGGGTCGCCGGTGAAAGCCCTCCTGTAGCGCTCTCTGTTCTACGGTTGCCTCCGTCATGCTGCCTGGCCCTGTACCCATACATCCATGCCCTGTAACGTTACCGGGGTTAGCTTCTGTTTCGGGGGAGGGGGGCTTGGCGTTCTCCTTTAACTTGTTACGGTAAGCTAGGTTAGCCTCCTTGTGCGCGCTTCTCAAATGTACTTTCAAATTCGTGGGATTTTTCCCCTTTAATAAATTGTCCACATATTTTACCACCTTCCATTGCAAGGCACTTGCTTTTATCTGACACACATAAGTCCTAATGAAATAGCTTTTTCAGACTTTTGGTACCGCCATGACGCCATGGACTATGCTGTGTTCAATTTGCCATTGAACGTCGGAATTTCTGGGTTCCCAGTCGGAAACTGTATATATGTCTATGGACGGAAATGACAACTCTGAAAGATATATTTGCTCTATGAAAGACATTGACAAAGACGTATTTTAGTTAGTTTTGCAAACCGACAATACAGTTTGTTAGTTATCATTTTTTCCTTTCTTTTTTTAATGCTTTGTTTTTTTTATTTATTTCTTTCAGTTAACGACAATGTTTTTTCCCCACCTAGTTTTCGTTATTTCGTTCGTTTACGATTATAATCTTGGTTCAGACAAGGAAACGGTGATCCGGCGATTTTCCGCAGGGTTGTGCAGTGGGGGAAGTGTCACTGAAGCCGCCCATTTGTGTTAAATCATGTTGTGTTCTTAACCCCACCAATGTAGCACAAGTAGACTTTATATTTCACAGTTACTGTTTTCCGTCAGACTGTTTATAGATCTTAACGTTTCCCACTGCTTGAAGGCAGCTTAATTTCACGGAGAAAGAGAAGAGACAAGCGAACGGATTGACTATGCTTTGTTCATTCAGCTTTTACACAAACTCCTGGGCAGTTCAGTGCTTGCGTTTCGTGTTTTAAAACTTTCTTGTGGCAGCGCTAGAGGCAGTGATGTTTCCTGTTTACTCTACGGGACTCTCACACCGACAAGTTTGATCACCGTTTACAGGATTGGCCACCGCAGCGTGACTTAGGGTTGCGATTCTACAAAGGTTGAGTCGGTCTCAACTGTTAACCGCAGGCCCGCTGGTTTTGTAGATGATCTGTAATCGGAACGTATTTAGTCTACTAAACGTCACTATTAGCCACACAACATGTATTCTGTTAACAAATAAGCAATTAAAATATCTCCAATTCAAAAACAATAAAAAGTTTCCATAAAACGTCATAGTGTTGGGTCAATTCTGAACCAATCAGCTGTTAGATCAGCGTTTCCCATCATGCCCTGGGTCTTGCAATCAGTGGAGAGTAATTGCGGCGCCTGGCTCTTAAAACTGCAGCCGCCTTGATCTCGTGAGGTTATTGTTGTCCATGTGTGCATGACGTCAAGAGCAAGTCGGGATCAAGTCGAACATAAATCTTACCGGCATGCATTGGGCGGCGATCACCGGTGATCGATTCTGCGCAGGCCTGGCTCATCTCGAACGTGCCTAATTGTAACTTCTGTCTTTGTCAGCTTTTGTTGACTATTTAAGAACAAGCATTAACGTCAACCAGCACCCAGTTACTGATGACTGAAACTTACACTAAACCTTAGCAGAAACAACATAAGCAGGGCTTACCTGAAGGGTGCTTGTAAAGAAATCATGGTAGAACATTGGCCAGTCCTGGCGACCAATGTCGACAATAACTTTGCACAGTTTGTTACGGATGAAATAGGGCACCGATTTGTGTTGAGCAAGTAGGAGTTTGGGCAGACAGCTGCGAATCTCCATCTTGTCTTGTGAAGCAACTCCGATCCACATCTTGTTTACCAGGTTCTTAAAGTAAAAGGGAACAATCAGCTATCAAAGCTGTGTCTAAAGGAGACTATAAATTATACAGACACATATTTTGTAACAGTTTTCAATAATCTGTGCAATCAATAATTCATTTGAGTGAAGATTTATTTAGCAAGATTTTTTTTAACAAAATAATGCCCACTAAAACACATTTTTACTGACATCTTTCACTACAAATATTAATGAAACAAATCATTGAAATGCAAATGAAACACCTAAACATAAGCATACATATCTCAGCTATGCATCAAAGAAGGTAGAAGTATGTCATTAGGGGTCACAGGATGTTCAGCCTTTTATCCCATGCAAAATGTATTACACATATAGCTTACTTGTTTTGCGGAATTAAAGAAATGAGGAAACAGGAACAGCGTGAAACAAATTCTCTTCTCAGTACCTATAAATAATAGTTTTCTCTGTGTACTGTCTTATTTTCAAAGCACAAAAAGGTAAAGATGGACCCTAGACAGTACTAGGAACTGAAAATATGCATCTCCCACCAGCAGGACTTACTTCAAAAACTGTGAGGCTGTACATCATTACATACTCATTCCGAGTATTGGAGAGAAAGAACAAGCAGTGGCGCCACGCTCCAGTCTGCTGTGCAAAGTTATTCAGCAGCTCTTCTGCAGAAAAAAAGGAAGTAGGTATGATCTCTAACAGAGGTACATGACAATGAAGTACTTGACTTGCAGACACACTAAAAGTAATGCGTCACAACACAGGAAGTGGGTTTTAAAAACTTATAATACAAAGAATATATTTCAGGTCACAACACTCTACAGTGACAACTACACCTACACTACAGTATACTGACTTGCTAAGCCAAATATGTGTCAACTGTTAAAAGAATTTGGGAAAGAGTATCACATAGGGATAAACCTTTACTGTTTTATCAAAGAACAAGAAGAGATCCACAAAGAGATCTACTTCACCTTGACTAAAACGTAACTACAAATTGTAAGTTAATGCAATATTAAACTGAACATGGGGGGGAAGTTGCCAAAGTTTTTTAGACTAAATTACATATATTCCCTTTTCATTGTTTTAGAGATAAGTCCTATATTGTTTCCATTACAACCCTGGGTTAGTGGGAAACACACCCCTGAAAATACCTGTGGACCATGCCCTTGCTTCTAAAGCGTAGCAGTAGGTTTAAAAAGGTCACACTTACCTATTTCTCTCTTCCGCTCATTGGTTGTGCAGCTGTGAAAGAACTCAGTCATAAGGCTCTCCAGTGCACGCAGTGATCCCTCCTCTGAAGCCTAGTGGATATAAAAAAAAAAGGTAAAGTTAAGTACAAAACACACATTTAGACTATTTATTTGAAAATATGCATAATCCAAAGCACAAAATGCTGCATTTGTGTCATAATCATCTAATCATTAGCGTGACCAAAATGACCAGTGTCTGTCCGTTTTACAGATACAATTCAGTGGTGTGCTTGTCATGCAGAAAGTTAAACATGCACAGCAGATGCTTAACTGAAGAACTGTAGGCTGATTTACAGAGGAGAGTTTGTGTGTGTGTTAGTGCTTTACATTTTGGCATAATTTCATGAAAATATAGTTCACACAGCTTGGCAATTCTACCGTTCACACTTGCATGTGGCTTGCTTATATAGTTTATCATTAAAGATTGCATGAGAATCCCAGTCTTGGTCATTCTGTAATTTAAAAACAACTGCGTTATATCAATAGTAGGCTAGTACCACGCTTTGGTAGGTGGAGGATGTTGGGCCCTGCCTAGGACCTATGCCTAGCACTAATGAGATAGCAAATTTAGATTGTTTAGAGCAGCTCCTGCGACAGGCAGGTTTGAATTCCTCAAATAAGCCACAACTTGCCAAGGCTCAACACTACTCGCAGCAAATATTCGGTTTTGCAAGATGGGCGTCTTGTAACGTTACCGTGACATGGCTTAACGAACTGTCACATCCCGTGAAATACCTGGCCTCTCACAAACCGTTATATGGATTAACAGACATGGAAGACCGTAATACACACAATCATACACGATTAACTGTATGTGAAGAAAGTTTAATACATTATTAACATAACTTTGGGTCTTCCAGTTCAAAAATACGAATCAAAATCGTATGCCTCCAAGTTAGCTATTAGCAAATAAGACAGGAAGACAACGTGAATAACTAGGTAAATAATATGCGTTTAATTATACTTACCATGTTTAGCTGGCTCAGATGCTTTCTTCAGTTTACTTGTTCTCGAATTAATTTCACTAATAAGCCAACATTAGCTCTCTAGCTAGCAAATTCTGTAGCTAACGTTAGCTTAGGTGTTGCTGGCTAACGTAACCGCAGAGGGGGCTCATCATGGTCTGCTCGCCTGCTTAGGTCGATACACAAAACTAGCTAGCAAAGGTTGGCGTCGTTGACTGTGCTTACAATATCAAACGTTAAACACACAGCAAAATGTTACCTTGCTCGAATAAAACGTGTTTTCGCTTACCAAGCATAGCTAAAGGCTTAAGATTAAATCAGCTATCTCGAATTGATGAGTTAGCTAGCTGCATCATCGTGTAATTTCCATTTACCGTCAGGTTAAATATAGAAATATTTTCTGTGGCAAATCTAACGTTAACACTGGCTGCAGCACCGGAAAAATGTGCAACGTTAATTGGCTTTCTATGTCAAGCGGTTCGAAGCTGAGTTACCCAGCTGCTAACGTTGCAGCGGACGGCTAACTCGCTAGCTTTTCTAGAAGCATTCTGTCAAACCTAGACATGCTTCTACGGTTGTTGGTCGCGACAACTTGCCTTTACCGTTTGTAATTTTAAAGCGGGTGAATATGCACACTTAAGTTATACATCTGACGCATTTGTAATAACACTAAATATATAATACTATCGGCGCTTGTTCCTGTTATTCCCCTTCTCAATGCTGAGGGCGGCTCAAGAATACAACAAGCTTCTGGTTACACGGTTTGCTTCTCAACTTCCTCTTTTGCTGCAAAAATCAACCAAACCAATCAGCTTGTGTCAAGTTAGTCACAATAATAAAAGCACGATTTTCAGTATATCTTACAACACTTTTTGGACAAATAAATACAAAGTTTTGGAGTAACATTGTATCAGTGTGCAAATAAAATAAAAAAAATAAAGCGCAATTAGTTATGAATAAAATGAAATCGTATTAAAAAGTTATTTACATAGCGTTATAGCCTAAGTCCTAAAACCATAAATACAATGCTCCTATAATACTGCGTTTCTGCTAGAGACAGCGTGGAAACTGTTTTCTTTTTACTTGCAGTTTTAACTATTTAAGCAACATTACACAATTTGATGAAGTCTACTCTGCACCTCTAGGGATATCTCCACTGCGCCTTTTCTCATATCCATTAATGTTGTATGTCCATATGTGGCTGCTTACAACAATGACATGTTTTAGTCACTGTAAACCAATATTGAATGTCAGCCACAGCGGAATTTCATCCAAATACTGCACAAACATTACCTGAATTAAGGTGGCACATTAAGTGCCCAGCACAATTCAAAGACCATACATAGATTAGAGCAATTACTTTTATAGCAGAAACTATCACAGGAAGGTAAAATCTAAAAATTCATGACAAAATGCAACAGCCCAAAACAAAATATGCACCTACATACAGTATGTATACAGAGGGTATGTTTTACCATCAATGGGATGTACTACAGGGATACTGTTGTTACTGCTGCATGTACACTTTATACACTATGGACCCCATAAAACAAGTGTTACAATCTGGTGTGAGATTGGGGGGAAAACACACTAACCCCTTTTGACGTCACGACATTCCAAACTTGCTGAGACAAAGACATTTCCACAGTAGGCTACTAACGGCCTTTGACCATCACACACAAAGCATTTATATTTTTACTTCATCATACCTGTAGAAAACTAGCTGCACCATCTACTATAAAATAGTTTATGTTCTTTTTACTGTATGACCAACTTTCAAACTTGATAAAAACAGAAAGTTCTATGACATTAATTTTCTGTATGTATTTGTTCATGTTTAAAAGCGGTTTAACCTGAGCCAGGCCATACAACAATGATAGAAATAATATCACATCCTTACGCACTGGTATCGGATCTGTGCTCAGTATTAGCCGATACGCAAAGTCAGGTATTGGAATCGGGAATAAAAAAACTGGTATTGGAAAATCTCTAACATATACTGAACACAGCAGAAAATAATGCAGCGTACTCCCCCCCCCCCCAGACAGGTAATCCCTAAAATATCTACAGTTTTCTTAAGGCAAAGGTATGGTTTTCCATTTATGAATATAACAGCAACCCTTGCTCAGGAATTTCTGGTTTAAACTTTGCTAATAACAAGTCAAATGTACAAACAAATCATCCGTGTAGCTTTAAGTGGATCCTTTCTCATTGGTTAGTTCCTTGTTGAGGTTGATATCTGTGAGCTGTCTGTCATTTTTCTTGAAGGTGTTCTGTCTTTGTACTTGCATGCTATATGCCCAGGCTCTGTCCACACCATGTCCCTCAATCCTGCAGGGTGTCCAGTCAGGGAAGGGAAAACGACCAGCTACCATTAAGGCATCATCAGGAAGCTCAGCCTCCAACTTCTGCTGCAATAATGAAAGCTAGGAACACAAGAGCACAATACAAAATTACTGCAATGTTAAAATTGACCCATGATAATGTGCATCTGAATGCAACAGCATCTCAACCATGTGCTGACAGATTATTCCTAGATTTTGTTCCCTGGTGTCAGGGATCTGTTAAAATGCAGTAAGGTCATGGTACTCAGGTAACAAATTACCAACAATTTAGAAGTGAGGCTGCTTCTCCATTTGTAAAAAAAAAAAATCCAAAACCAATGCAAAAAATGCTACCTGGAATAACCGGTTTTAAGTCAGAGACAAGAGTTTCCATAATGCCTACGGGTGACCCACCACGCCTAATAATATTAATGTCTCACACCCATATGTATCGACATCAAAACATATGAGACTAGATATTGTCTTAAATCTTGGATATCGTGATATGACACGTGTTGTCTTTTCCTGGTTTTAAAGGCTGCAATACATTAAAGTGATGTAATTTTCTGAATTTACCAGACTGTTCTAGATGTTCTGTTACTTGCCTTTAGCCACTAAGTCATTATATTGACATTATTGATGATTATTCATCTAAAATCTCATTGTGTCATTTTTGTGAAAGCACCAAAAGTCAACCCTACAATATTGCAGAAATATCGACATTGATGTATATGGTCAAAAATATTGTGATATTTGATTTTCTCCATATCGCCCAGCTCTACGTCAAGGGATGTACTATACACAGGAATACTGTTGTTACTGTTTGTACTAAAAACACACAAGCCATCTTTACACCCGGAGCCTGAAAAGCCACGTTCCACACTTGCTGAGACAAAGACATTTCCACAGTAGTAAGGATCTTTTGACCATCACACACAAAGCATTTACATTTTTACTTCATCATGCCTGTTGAAAAGTAGCTGCACCATGGAGTCCAAAATTACACCTGCCTGTTTAAGGAATATGCTATCCCAGCAAGGTAAAAACTAAAAATTCAAGAGATAATGCAACAGCCAAAAACAAACCCTCATGGAGAGTGTACACACAGTTACACATGTTATACCGTCACGGGAATACTGTTGTTTATGTACCCTTCATACAAATATGACACATACACATACATGGATCTCTATATTACTCACCACGCTTGGAGCCAAAAACACTGTGACATTCTTGCATTCTGTCAAGTCGACCTGAAGATACAAGGGAGGTGGTAAATAGGCCACTTTATTAACAATCCAGCATAAAATAACACCAATACACTGATCACATAAAAAACAATGTTCTTTCAGTATTCAAATGGCCAGAATAAAGTAAACCAGAAGGGCAACCTAGACCACTAGGAACAATGTATGTGTATGTGAGGGAGTCTGACTGTGTCATTTCTTCTCATCTTTTTCTAGTTTGAGCGGACATTTCCATTCAAACTATTATGTTGTTGCAATAACATATTGTTGCCAAGACAAATTACAATAAAACTGTAAAATGTCGTCATTAAATGGTGGCCGGCGTAACTTAGGTCTAGCAAATTTGAACAGGAGTGTTACTAATGCATACAAGTGATAAATGTCAAACCTTCCAGAGATCTTCACGTCGGTACGACACTTTTTCATGATGGCCTGCTCGCCACGCATGAAAGCGGGCCATGAGAACAAGCCAAGGGTTGAGCTCATAACCAACAGCAGGAGTGAAACCCTGCCGATGGGCTTCCAAGACCTTTAGGGTTCAAAATGACCCTGGTCAAAACCCATTGCTCTCCAGTGCAAGAAAAAGGAGCCCAAATATGCTTATACTTACAATGCGACCATCACCAGATCCCAAATCTACAAGGCCTCCCTTTCGACCTCTCAGCAATGTCATTACATGATCTACTTGAGCTTTGCTGGCAGGAATGTATGGGACCTAGAAGACATTTTATAGAGCTTCTGATAAAAACATCAATGTACAATTACAAAATGAGTTACATTGAAGATGTAGACCATACCTGTAGCCTCAAGGGGACTTTTCGGAAGCCTGGCTGGAGGATTCCCACCCACATAGCATATACAGCAAGCCCACTGCCAGCAGCTATCTGAGCAACACCCCATCCTCCGATGTCCCTGGTCTTGAGCTCAGCAAAGACCTTATCTGGTCCATTATCATCCATTCTTGCATGAAATGTGTAGCATGAGCTCGAAGTTAATTTACTTTTAGAGAATATACCAAAACTCACAGGAAAAGGGTTAGGCTACACAATTAATGTCTTCTTTTCATTTTATGAAATAGTATGTTCTGTTGCGGAGGGCTTGAGGCCTTAAAATATAGGGATGGTGCAAATGTATGTTTTAAACACATTTCTCCCCATATCGGTGTACCATTTGGTGGTGGAGAGATTACAAAAACATTAAAATTATTAGTTTAGATTTCTCCAGGAATTATGAGTTGACTTGAGCAGCTTGAACACTCACAGTTGTTTCCCCTGAAAATCGTCACATTTCCGGAACTAATGTTTGTAAACTCGGATTTATTTTGCAAACGGACCGGTCCTACGGGGTAGGTGCGGTATGGTCCGCACCGCACGCACTCTTTCAGGTCAATGAGATATTTCTTGTTACCTGCTCCGTTGTTGCGGGGTTATGTTGTGTACGACAACACATGCTATTCTCAGTCAGACAACGTCTGGATACACAATTACTGCACATTTCTGCCTGGCCGGCCGAAGACGAAATCTCTGTTGTTTTTACAGTCTGTTGAGAGCGCAGTTTTTTTTCTGAGACATTGCGACACAATGTTTTCTCGGTACCTTTTTAGTGCTTTAACAAACCAGTTAATGCGACAAAATTATTCTTGTCTCCGACTCGTAAGTGGAACATTGCAGCATGTGAATATGATTGTGAATAAATCGCCGAATCCAAAATAATAAAGTTCAGTTTTACCCCAGAATAGGAGTCAGAAACAAGTTAAACTGTTTGCCCCTCAGTGACTTAGTTTTGTTGAAAGGCACTACAAATATGACATTATTGACACCATGTGGAAGTATGAATATTGGGTGAGAATGTGTGGCGTACTAGCATAACTTTTGCAAATGACGTGCGTATAAAGCTGCAGTGGTGTACACCGGCCTGTTGGCTGGTATTTGAAATGTGTACGATAGGCTAATTAGAACTGTATGGTGATGTTGTATCGGTAATGTTAGTACAAAAATTCATAAATCAATCTCCCTCGCTCGCTAACGGACTGTGTATGTGTGCGCGTGGTAACCTACCTACTAGAGTGCAGGAGATTATTCTGCGTAGTAAGAAATAGAATCCTGCCGGCGCCACTGATGGCCACTAGTGTAATGCTGGCTGATCCCTGTAATGCTATCCTGTTTGTTGTTGTTGCCTGTTTTATATACCGTATTTCATTCAATTAAGAAAAAGCAATAATACATTAGCACTCCTCATGTTTTAATTTAGGTTAGAATAAAATTGCTGTTCCATTAGAGCAAAATACTTTTATTTGAAATATATAACATAGATGTACATTATACATTACATGTCACCTCATGTATCAATTTATCAAGGTTTTAAAAATATTTAGTATCACATTCAGTATCAAAACAATTTGTAAAGACCAAAACCCAACTTGAACAAAGAAAAAGGAATGTCCACATCCAAAGTGGCCTCTGAAAAATTGCAAACACTTGCAAGAGGAATTGTCCATGTCAATTGCTGTCTGCATCATCACTGATGATCCCCTGCAGGTTGGCCCAATCTGTTCTCCTGCGCCCTCTGTGTGAATTGTTTTCCTCATTACTGTCAGAGCCGGAGTTCAGAGTGTGCAGATATGTCGAGGACGGAGGCTCGCATTTTTCCTGCCATGCTGAGGCTGCTCTGCGTTTAGGTCGACCTGAGAGAGGTACCCACATTAGTGGTTCTAATAATCAATATTTTCATATTTTGCATGTGCAATAAAATGATGAACAATACTTGACTGAATCACTTTCAGAAACATTATAGACAGTTGCAAAAATAGCATTACTATAGGTTAAGGGCGTAACTTTGGGTTCAACAATTTATAGTATTGATTATTATATACACTTATGCTATAGGTGCACTATGCACTTCTTGATCCAACCAGGTTATAAACCACAACTATACAGTGGTGTGAAAAAGTGTTTGCCCCCTTCCTCATTTCCTGTTCCTTTGCATGTTTGTCACACTTAAGTGTTTCGAACATCAAACCAATTTAAACAATAGTCAAGGACAACACAAGTAAACACAAAATGCAATTTGTAAATGAAGGTGTTAATTATTAAAAGGTGAAAAAAAATCCAAACCATCATGGCCCTGTGTGAAAAAGTGATTGCCCCCTAAACCTAATAACTGGTTGGGCCACCCTTAGCAGCAACAACTGCAACCAAGCGTTTGCGATAACGTGCAATGAGGCTTTTACAGCGTCCCTGGAGGAATTTTTGGCCCACTCATCTTTGCAGAATTGTCCTAATTCAGTTACATTAGAGGGTTTTCGAGCATGAACGGCCTTTTTTAAGGTCATACCACAACATCTCAATAGGATTCAGGTCAGGACTTTGGCTAGGCCACTCCAAAGTCTTCATTTAGTTTTTTCTTCAGCCATTCGGTGGTGGACTTGCTGGTGTGTTTAGGATCATTGTCCTGCTGCAGAACCCAAGTTCGCTTTCAGCTTGAGTACACGAACAGATGGTCGGACATTCTCCTTCAGGATCTCTTGGTAGACAGCAGAATTCATAGTTCCTTTTATCACGGCAAGTCTTCCAGGTCCTGAAGCAGCAAACAGCCCCAGACCATCACACTACCACCACCATATTTTACAGTTGGTATAATGTTCTTTTTATGAAATGCAGTGTTCCTTCTACGCCAGATATACTTGGACACACACCTTCCAAAGAGTTCCACTTTTGTCTCATCGGTCCACAGAATGTTGTCCCAAAAGTCTTGGGGATCATCAAGATGTGTTCTGGAGAAATTGAGACAAGCTTTGATGTTCTTTTGCTCAGCAGTGGTTTTCTCCTTGGAACTCTGCCATGCAGGCCATTTTTGCCCAGTCTTTTCCTGATGGTGGAGGCATGAACGCTGACCTTAACTGAGGCAAGTGAGGCCTGCAGTTCTTTGACGTTGTTGTGGGGTCTTTGTGACCTCTTGATGAGTCGTCGCTGCGCTCTTGGGGGTAATTTTGGGCGGCCGGCCACTCCTGGGAAGGTTCACCACTGTTCCATGTCTTCGCCATTTGTGGATAATGGCTCACTGTGGTTCGCTGATTCCCAAAGCTTTGGAAATGGCTTTATAACCCTTTCCAGACTGATAGATCTCAATTACTTTCTTTCTCAATTGTTCCTGAATTTCTTTGGGTCTCGGCATGATGTGTAGCTTTTAAGGATCTTCTGGTGGACCTTACTGTGTCAAGCAGCTCCTATTTAAGTGATGCCTTGATTGTGAACAGGTGTGGCAATAATCAGGCCTGGGTGTGGCTAGAGAAATTGAACTCAGGTGTGGACAACCACAGTTATAGTATGTTTTAACAAGGGGGGGGGGCAATCACTTTTTCACACAGGGCCATGATGGTTTGGATTTTTTTTCTCCTTTAATAATAAACACCTTCATTTACAAATTGCATTTTGTGTTTACTTGTGTTGTCCTTGACTTTTGTTTAAATTGGTTTGATGTTCGAAACACTTAAGTGTGACAAACATGCAAAGGAACAGGAAATGAGGAAGGGGGCAAACACTTTTTCACACCACTGTAGGTACTATTTTACAGTATGTGGTGTATGCAGCATGTTTGAGACTGCTTTGGATGGTGGACAGTTTCCTATTTGAGAAATTAGTAAATGTCTAAAGTTCTTCTTTTGTAATAGTACACTATAATGACAAACACCCTCAATTTAAAAGCATACATTTTTTGCTAACTTTACATCAATGGTGCATACAAGACAAATTAACAACACGTTATTTTTACAGTCTATGGATTTTAGGTTATATGTGCTGTCATGTATGGTTGTTGGTGTATTTAATGTTCTTTTATGCTATGTGCAAAGCAAATTCCCCTAGGGGCAATAAAGGTTTGGATTATTCAAATAGTTACCTTTTGTGGCAATGATGTTGCTGACATCAAGCTCTGCTAGTTCCTGAGTTTCCTCTCTTTTCAATCGGACCATTTTGCATTTCTTAACAGATGGCTGACCTGTGTGAAAAGACACAAATGCACGTTATCACTTTAACCCATGGTTCCCTGAGTTAATCATATTGTATCAATTATTAAGAATAAAAACTTAAAAACTTTTGACATCGTTTACAAATGCCACACTGCAGAACTACAGAGGTAGGGGCTTGGTAAGACTGGTAGTTTCATTTGGATATTTTCAATAACGTCATCATTCACGTCCCTTCATGTGGGAATCAGAGGTGGGAAACTCGGGGCTAGATTTTGCTAACAGAGTTTCCCAGTTGGCGACGCGTAGTTGACAACTGACGTTTGATGTAGGCGAATTTGGTTCACTGAACATATTTCAATGACAATAAACTTATTTATTGTGGACAAACGCCTCTGCTGAGAAACATACACAGACATAACATGTTTCCATATTCAGAAATACGCCTATGTATAAAAAAATAAAAATTCGTTGTCCTGCAGATAACACAAACACCTGACGATGTGCTGTGTGTATGCTCGCATAAGAAAACAGCAGCAAATTATTGTGGCCTCCATGTTTTCACCAGGCTCACACACACACACACACACAATGCTCTAGGCTACGGCCAACAGTTGGTGGCTGTCATGCAACAAGTTGTTATGCCAAACGCCAATATAACAGAAGAAGAACACGCATCCCGACACGTGAACGCCGGTAATCGGAAAAACAACGTGATCACGGGGGGCCTGTTATTCCGAGGTGGCATGAACGCGCCATTGATCCGTTGTGGAGCAACTATGCTCGAACCAATCAAATTGTCAGGGCGGGCTTTATACGATGATGGACAGATGATCAACAGTAACGTAATCAACCACGTCACCAAAGAGTGCTTGGGTTGAATTTGTTTACAACAAAGATGGCTGCCATCTTTGTTGGCTGTCGCTGTTATAGAAGATAGACAGCGCAGTCATTTTAAAAGACACACACACACACACACACACACACACACACAGTCGAAGCCTGCCTTTGACTTGCAGCTTCTGTAAAGTCTGTTTCCGTTGCTCTGATTGGTTGTAGGTCTATTCAATTGAGTGCAGAGGCATTTTCTTTCCTGGTTCGGTTGAAACGCGCCCCATAATCACAGCCCAATGGAGCAGTATCAGACTCATATTCTGACTAGAATCTGAGTATGACGACGTCAGGCTACTTTTACCCCTTAGAATCAACAGAAAATGTATTCAAGATACCTTATAATTAGGCAAATGTAAACAATATTGCAGGAATTATGCCCTGAATATGTGGTCTGTTAATAGGTGAATGTACCCCACTGACCATGGACACCAAGTTCTTCAAGCTCCTTCTTCAGAACAGCCACCTGGGAGCGAACAGAGCGACAGCCATCGAGGAGCTTCTTGTAATTCGGCCTCAGACCACAGAGAGAAATGTAGCGCTTGAGCCTCACAACAGCTTTGTCACCTTGCTGGATAATTTCGAGGACAGACAGGTTGTAAAGAAACCATAACATTTAGCCTAACCCTACATTTACCTAAATTACACCTGTTTTAGTGATCCATTTTCAAAACTTCAGCTTTGCTTTTCTACCATTCATCTTGCACGCTGTCTCCTGACCCATCAAAGGAATACTCAATATGAAGAGTCAGGACACTTACCGACTTCATTAAACTTTACAAAGCTTGTTTGTTTTGATCTGACTAATTTAGATTGATGACATCACTTATGGTCTCACCTTTTGACCTCCATCGCTTTTCTCTTTTTTCATGGTTTTCTTCTTTTTATCATCTTGTGAATTTTCTTTTCCACTATTCTTTTCATCCTCAATTGAGGGGAGTGACGATGAATCGGACTCTGGGTCGTTATCTCTCTTTTCCACCGAGACTTTTTCTTCTGCATTACACAAAGTCATATCACATAAAACAAAATGTTAAAGTAAATAACATTTATGTATGGGATATGCAAGTATAAAGTTTGCATAGTCACCTTTTTCACTGTCATCTGAGGAGTCATTGTTTTTTTCACTCTTTTGTGACTTGCTATCCGTGTCAGTTTCATTCTCTTCATCACTCTGTGGTGTCTTTCCTGGACTTGTATTGCTGCTTCTTGTCTCTCCAGTCTTTGTAGCATTTGCTCTTTTCATCACCATTTCTTTTGGCCTTTCATCACAGTCACTCTCATTCCCTTTTTTTTCGGACTTATTAACGTCCTCATCTGACGAGTCTTCACTGTTTATCTGCGGTTTACGGTTTCCATTTTTTATTTGCTTGGAGTTTTTCACCTCTTGCTCTGCATCCTCAGATTTAATTTGTGCTTCCTCCTCACTTCCAGTTTCACATTCCTCTTTGTCTTCTGATTCTATCATTAGCCAGACAAGAAAAGACAACATTTCATTGTTTACAATGGAGCAACAAAACTCAATGGTAAATGAACAAACCTCACTGGTGATAACACAGACAAGGTAAGATTAACATAGGTCAGGAGTGAGTGAGACTCTCTTTTCTGTGCAACAGCTGACCTGAGATTCAGCTACACCCTAGTGTTGCAAAATGTATGTGTCCTACTTAGAGTTGCAACCATTAGTTGAAATAAATCTTTTGTTGTTTCCCGGAAAATCTTATTGGCAACTTTTGATAATCAACGCAATATTTTGTCATTTTAAAGCAAAAATGCCAAACATTTGTTGGTTCCAGCTTCTCAAATATGATGATCTGCATTTGTCTATTCTATTTCACTGTAAACTGAATGTCTTTGAGTTTTGGACAGTTGGTCGGACAAAAGAAGACCGTTGATGACATCCCCAAGGACTGATGGGCCATTTTCCAGCCCAGCAATTAATTAAAAATAAATTATTATTATTTGCAGCTCTAGTCCTATTGCAAATTATAGTCCAGTTATTGAGTAACTAAAGTGCAAAGTAAAACATGCTATAGATTATTAAAACTACAGGCTACATCTAAATGCATAGAAAAAAAGTAGTAGTTATAACCTACCTGATGATGAGGTTGACTGACGACGGGATTTCTTTGCCCTGGATTCATCAACATCATCATCTTTACCACTTATGACCTCATCATTTTCCTTATCTCTCTTCCTTTTGTTTTGGGGCTTTGCGGTCTCCAACTCACTTCCATTTTCATCTTTTTCCTAGGAGGAAAAAAAGAACAGGATGACAGCAATAACTACAGCACTAAATTATCCCCCTAACAAAGCTAAAACACTCAAAGAAACACGTACAAGCTGTGTGGGATAGATAATTCATATACCTGCATTTTCACGAGTTCCTCTTTAACCACCTGTTTCATGACATTTCTTGCCTCTGGACTTAGTGATTCACATCCCACATGTGCCAGATATCGCCCTTTTTAAAATTCCTAAGGTCAGTGTGCTGAAATAAGACAAAAGAAGAGAAAAAAAGATAAGGCTACATCATGGTGTGTGAGGGAAGAGGTCATTGACAAACTTTCACAACAAAATAGAAAACATTACTTGTGCAGCAAATTGTAGGTTTGTGGGCACTAACTGTTTCTTACAGTGGATTAAAACTACTATTGCAGTTAGAATTTATGTTTATAAGAAAATATTCAACATGTAGATATGTTTACAGTGCATCGTTTAAGACGATTATGTGGCATTTTCTCCAAAACAAAACATTCCAAATAGTAGACCACACATTTGTTAAAACTAATTTTAACCAATTGCAATTAAAATTACTAAAAGAGAGACTTGCACAAGAGTAACTATATCTATCTATCTATCTATCAATGGTTTTATTTTATACTTCTTCCTAAAATTACATTTAGCGTAACGTTAGCCAAAGGAGGCTAATATCAGCGTCGTATTGGGATGACTTATCGCAATTGTAAATGGCGCATTAAAGTTTCAGCCACTTAAGTGTTTGCGTTAAATGCGCAACATGCAACTGGTTTAAGATTTTTATTTATTTATTAAATAGCAGTGTTAAAACACGTATCGTTACGTGCCAGTGTGTAACTTTTATTTACTTTATAACAATTAAATCAACACAAACACACACACTCAATTAAAAACGCTTAGGCCTGTGTACTTCTTCTCGGAACAAGCAACACTTGATAAAGCAACTCCTGAATGCTTCAACTTTACCTGAGGTCTGGCTCATCACGGAGTTGACCACACACAAACCTGCGGATACCTGCTCTCTCCTTCTCGGACACCATTATTTCTGGCTATGGCAGTTTATTTCTTTTTGGCGGTGGCAGGTCCCCCGGAAGTTACAGGAAGTGACGTCAGACGAAGAAAAAAAACGTCCTTTCAAAATATAGAACCTTAGACAACTTGTACTTTTTCTAGAAATTAAGCAAACATAATATATATATATATATATAGATATATATATATATATATATATACATATATATATATACATATATACATATATATACATATATATATATATATAGTTACAATCATTAAATACCATTCAAATAATCCATGGCACTGTATTGAGTAACTTCCACTTGTTTTCTGTTTTATGTGTTGGAGTCCATTTCTTTATTATACTTTAGGAAAGGTTAAAAAAAAGACAAAGAAGCTAAAGTTGGATTTCACAAGTAATTTATTCAGAACATTCCCATGACCACTGTTGGACGGAAAAGGCAAATTAGTGCATACTTGAAGGTATTCCAAGTTGATTTTTATAAAGGGTCTGAGATACATATTGCTCTAATACAATGTTTTTTCTTTCTTCCAGTATTAGGAGTGATTAGGTTTACACAAAACATTGGTGAATATCAGAAAGGAAATGTGTATCCTCTCTCCTTTATTTGCTTTTATCGTCACTGTATGGCCAATTACTATGAGCAGATTTCAGTGGGTTGGTGTAAAACATAAAGCGAAAGTGGAAGATCATGGCTCAGAATAAAACACAATATCAAAGAAATGGTCACGGGTCATCTTGAAACATTAAGCTGAAATGTAAGTTCACTATTTAGTCATTTGCAGGAGTAAATTCAAAACCTGGTGTGCTCTAAAGAGTCCGTCGTATCGTTTCAAACATTTTAACTCACTTGAGCACTAGTCAACACAAAGATTGCATACAATACAAAAGTTAAATACCAAACAATAAATTAGGTTCATAAATTAATTAATAAAAACATCTTGAAGCAACAGCAGTAAGAATTTAAATAAAGAAAAAGGAGCTGCTCAACAATCTCATTCATGGACAACATCCCTAAAAATGGCTACTCAGTTTTATTCCAGTGTTAACATATCTAGGCTAAAATTGACCGTCCTCTGTTTATCACTGTTAGGCAGCATATCAGTCCAATTTATGAAAAGGCAACAGATGATTTACAACCTGGATAAGTCAAACACAGAGGAGGGTGCCAGTGCATGTCATTAACCCCAACATTAAGAGGTGCGGTGATAGTTGGGATTTCAGCACCCATTCAGTAACTTGCAGGAGGTTCCTTAACAATTGCAAAGTTATATGTATGCCAGTTTCATTTCCCAGGTAATTTCCTATTTAAATAATGTACACAATTTGTTCTCTTGTAAACAGAAGCATTTTTCACATCCAAACGACTTCAGTTACAGATCAGTCATCAACTCCTACATTTCTGTGAGGCGACATCTAAAAGACGTTTAGCGAAATTAACTACCTACCGAGCTATTGCCATGTTCGAGGACATCTCTTTCATTCTAGCATCCAAGAAACAATGAACATACACAAAGTCACTCTCCCGTGTCTTATGTTTTCACATTATTAGTCCTTGTACACAGTTTGCTGACCGTGCCCTCTTTCATCATGCATTATATGTCTCCGTACGTGGATCCGTCTGACTCGCCGGTCGCCTCCCGTAGCGCCCTCTTCCTCAGCTCCCAGTGATGAACCTGAGCCTCTTGAGTCTAAAAGGTGTAAGCCTCCTGGACCAAATCCTCTGCCATTCTCATAAATGAGGATATTAAGGGTTTCTTCAAATATTCGAGCCTCAGGAAATTCCACCTAAAAACAATCAGTTCAATTTCAGACCTGGTATTTTTTTTATGCTCTATAATTAATATAATACATTCCCCACCCTAGTCAAAAATGTAACATTAATACTTTTAACAAAAAATAATGAGCCATAACAAAGTGACCTACTTTAATTACCATCAACAGCTTAAAAGAATAAAGGTTTAAGGACACTGAGGCACTCAGGAGGGTAAAGTTTAAAAAGCCTTTATTATATTTCTTGGCTGAATCATTTTTCATCACTTTACCCTCCCGATGGCCTGTGTCCTTAAACCCTTGTACACTTGGATCCCCAAGCTGAAGAGCACCAGAAGGACACACTTTCTACACACCTGAGCAGCACTCCATGCAGACTAGAGGATGTTCGGGTCAGGCTCGGTCACATCACCACGATAAGGCATTGAACATTTTAAATAATAAGCTAAATTATGTAGGTGCGCGCCTGTCTTAACGTGCGCTTGTTGCCCCGTGTGTGCTGATGCGCTCATCTGTTGACATTTCCGAATGCCTTCCTACAGTTGCTTAATAAAAGCGGGCTTTCCACACAAACATACGTATGTGTCAATAGTATGAGAAAATTAGTTTTTTTTATTTTAACTGTGTATCGGGCTCAGACATAAATATCTTAATGCCCGTTGGGCTCGGGCCTAATGCAGACTGCATTGTGACTGAGCTTAAAAGAATAGTTTCACATTTTAGAAAATACGCTTTCTGCCGGAGAGTTAAATAAGAGAATCAATACCGCTCTCTAGTTGTTCGTTAAATATATAGCTACAGCAGGTTAGCTTAGCATATAGACTGGAAACAGCTAGCCTTGCTTTGTCCCAGATATGTGTTAATTAGTTATCTTCAGAGGTGCTTCCCATCTTTGTGCTAAAATTTCAAACTACTGCTTTAAAAGGACAATTCCAAACGCTGTGCAACCAGTAACATAGCTCAAACACAGCGTTCATGATTCAACTGCTCATGACTGTTTTCTAAGATGGTGCTCGAATGTAAACACGAACGCTACTGTCTTTATAATCTATCTTTTTAATAAACTGTCTGTACACTTACAAACAGTACCCTCATTATGCTACCGTCTAAGTGTGGTGCTATTTTGAGCCTTGTTAGTGGTATAAAATAGCGATTTACCAAGTGCCCCGAAAGCTAGCGTAACCACCGGTTTTGTGGTAGCTTGTTTAAAGCTAGAGACACATTCGATTAGCATGAAAACAGATCCCAGAGAACGTTCGACTCGGTATAAATGTTATTAACCCCTAGGCTCATTTTGTGCCGGAATTGTCCTTTAAGGACTTGGTTTACACACTATGTCATGCTTACTTTGGTCTGCTTCTTCTCTGTGGCATAGACAATGGACGTGCAGCATACTTCAGCAATCTTGCGTCCTTCACCGTAGAAAGACCAGCAGCAGATCTCATCCCCCAGCACATCTTTGACAAACAGGACGCGGCCATTAAATCGGAGCACGAGTTTGTCAAACAGTTCAATGTTCTTCAGCAGGTTATCATCGGAGTTGCTGGTCACAGGGGAGAGACAAAGAGTAAGTAAAGATCAACTGAGAAGATTAACAAGCACTTTTCACTCAAAATGACGTGATTACGTGAAACACGGACACTTTGTTATGGCAGCATCTGGTTTGTTAAATTGCTTTTCAGACTCCCTGTAGGATATATGCACAGTCTGCCTTGGTTTTTACCTGGTGTAAGAGTATTTGTTGTTTCCTCTGTTGTTCTGCAATTTTACAACCGGCTGTAGAAACAAGAAACATGCATAAATCCAGGTAATATTGCAGTCTAAAAGTGGAACATCAACTGAAACATAAAAAACAGCTACTAACATTTCCACAGCTCACAGTTCTAAATCTCTTCAATCACCTATCTAAGGCTACGTTTACACGTGGCCGGCTATTTTCATAAACGGACATTTCAACCTCTCCGTTTTCAAAAATAACATTGTGCACAGCTGTCAGTTATCAGAAAAGTGTTCGTTTACACAAACCCGTGTATATATGCCGTCAA
This sequence comes from Sander vitreus, assembly GCF_031162955.1. NCBI lineage: Eukaryota > Metazoa > Chordata > Actinopteri > Perciformes > Percidae > Sander > Sander vitreus. The sequence goes on along the minus strand of NC_135869.1, from coordinate 21,931,288 downwards.
GAGCATGCCAAACCTGTAAGTGGCAGTGTAACGAGAAGCTCAAGCCCACGTTAGCCAATCAGAATCCTGAAAATAGCAACAGCAGCAACGAATCACTTCCTCTCTCTCTTTTGAGCAAAGATGGCGCCAGGATCGGCTGCCTAAACCTCTGTTTGTCTCAGTTTACATGCAAACAAAGTTTTCCAAAATCTCCACTCTGGCTGGAGTTGTTAGAAAGAATCGTTTTCAGAGGCGAATTCTCCGTTTGCGTGTAAACGAAGGGCACAAACGAAGGGAAATGTCTCAGTTTTTCTAAATAACCATGTACGTGTAAACGGGGTATGAATCATCTTTTTTTATTCTGTACAGAGAAACAGTCAAACATTTGGTACACAGGACAATTAGGGTTTCACAGCTGCTAACCTGATCCTTGTCAGTGGTCCATTTGATTAAGACAAAAAGCAATTTACCTTTCTACAAGTAGCAATCATCTTCTGTTCTTCTTTGGCTGAGGTGATCATGGGGATACGACACACAGTTTCAAAGACATCCTTTTGTTTCTGAAGGTAAACAAAGAAAGGACATTGAAACACACCTGCAACTAACACTATTTTGTAAGTATCAACAAACTGGATAAAAAAAATAAAATAAATCAATTCATAATCTAGTATCTATCGTAATCTCAGAAATAATGTGAAACACCCATCATAAATTCCGGGTTTAGTCTGACAAACAGCTATTTACCTGCATGGCACTGAGGCAGTGCTGGACGAGTCCCTGGACGCGATAATACTGGGCCTCCTTCAGAACCTCATCCAGTTCCCTGTGCTCCTCCGGAAGTGGTACTGAGCCATCTCGTAGGAAGTTCAAAACCAGTCCAAAATGTCTGCCACACCTATCCAAAACTACCCAACCTGGGACAGCAGGAACAAATATTTTGAGACATTTGGGTTTTTCAGTCATCTTTGTTATTTTGTGTAGTAGGCCAGTGGCCCCAGTGTACATCCCAGTCATTTAGAAACAGCTAGCATAGACACACCTTTTCTATACAAAACAATCGTATAGGCCGCACCATGAGCACACAAGATAAAAGTTGGTGGTGCAGACAATCCTGTAGTGTGTGAAAGGGAAACTTTCCTACCAATCTCATTACAGTATTTTAGACGTTTGAGCTCTTACAGCACAAAACTGGATCACACCACCATAATAATAATGTATCATAAATAAATACATCTTCTTCCTTAAAATACAGGGGGCATAAGTATACACACACCTATGTTAAATTCCCATAGAGGCAGGCAGATTTTTATTTTTAAAGGCCAGTTATTTCATGGATCCAGGATACTATGCATCCTGATAAAGTTCCCTCGGCCTTTGGAATTAAAATAGCCCCCCCACATCATCACATACCCTTCACCATACCTACAGATTTTATGGAAAGTACCCCATGCCAATCATCTCTCAATGCAAATCAAACCAGCTATTAGGCTAATTGAAATAAAACCATTATTAAGGCATTAAGATCAATTTCCAAAAGATGAGTTATTTTATTCCTCTTTTTAGTCAACTTTAGCATGGGTGCATTCACTTATGCTTAGCACTGTATATACATTCAGATCACTGATATCAATGGCACAGCCCTCAAGACATTAAACAACAACAATGTGGATCCAGTAAAAAGGTTAGTGCTCACTAGACAGACACATCCACTCACCTTCTGAGTCTATGGAAACCTCTGTTCCTCCATTGCATATGCTCCGCAAGAGACTGTCTTCCTTGCTTAATGTCTGGACAGTGGTATAATGCAGCGAGCCACCCACATTTAATTTGACATACTTGCTTCCTATCAGACCACAATTTCTGAGCTCATCTGTGTTGTGGAAGACAGGCTGGGAAACAGCAGACTGGGTAGAGTCAGCAGCATGACTGCCTACTGAAGCCTCAGCAGACATGGGGCTGAAGAGTCACTTCCCGACTGCAATACAGAAGGATGTGATGGATTATGAGTGCAGGTTTAGACTACAAAAAGCGTTGAATAATTATTATGCATTATAAAAGTGCATAGTTACTATATCAGTTGTCCCTTAATTGACAACTGAGTGGGTAAACCATGTGTAATCGCTGAATCTAAAGTACTCTTTTGTTATTATGATTAGATTATTTGTATTCACAAAAGCAGCACAGACACCAGATGTGGTATTATGTCCAGCGTCAAATATTTAAATAGCTTATAACGAGGTCAAGGTACACTGGAAAATAAAGCAAATATATGGGGATATGCATGTCACCATGCCCCACTGTATGAATTAGGGTGAGACTAAATGCTGCAGTTAAATTCTGGGACACTCCTACAGACGATGCAGTATGACATCACTTTTCGTGTGTAGTCAACAAACTCAAGAACTTGTACTGAGAACAACGCTGGACCACAATGTCTTTTCGTTCTCCACTAACTGGACAACACAAAATGATGTGAACATACCCTAAATGGACATGACATGATCATTTTATTTCCAAACTGCAAAACAAGTTATATTAAACTGACTAAATACTCCTTATATGTAGCTAAAGTGCAGCAGTAACTGCCAAGCTTTTTTTTTTTCACACCTCATCTCAGTGGGATTCAGGAAGCACTGTGTCAGAACAGCCCTTATTCTTTAATATAATACGTTATCCTACATAAGCAGGCGCAGCATGCACGTAGAATGTCCTGTCATCTGTTGTCCCACAGCAGTGGTACAGCAGAACGCAGCTAACGTTATCACCAAAGTTAGGCGATTATCAAGTTATCATGTTAGCAACTAAGCTGGCTACAACCACAAGTCACATTAGCTCAGAAATGGCTGAAATCCAGTTAACATTAGCTTGCTAGTTGTTGAGATGAAATATGCTAAGTTATCAGGCTAATAAAATCAAATAATAGTAAGTTAAGTTAGCTAGCTTATAACAAAATGTACTTACCACACTGAACATCCAAGGGAGCTGCAACAGTGAACCTAACGTTAGATCAGCCAAGATAGCTAAATGTGTAACGTTAATCAGCCAGCTATTGATAATTAGCTAGCTAGATATCCAGGTAATAACAGCTTGTAACGTTACCACACAAGTACGTTTACAACGCAACTAGCTAGCTAACGTTTGACATCTCATTTTAATCGCAGCCAGCCTAACGTTAGCTAACGTTAAATCATAGAGGCTAACAACGGCTATTCTACGCTTTAAGCTAGCAATGCTTCTTTGTTTTGTATCGCTTCTTGGGTGAAAATTCAGAAACTAGCCATCAAAAAATGCTAACTGCTAAATTAAGAACGGCTGATTCCATTGTTGGACATAAAGATTATTAACTGATGCTAATAGGATAAGCTAAGTAGGTCACTCGGAAACGAAACTCGCACATCTTCTTCCGCTGCTGTCTTCTTCTTCTACTTCATCTTTGTGTTAAACAGCAACTTGTGGTGTGAATTAGCGCCACCTTATAGAATGGAAGCGTGTGTTACTACAGTACACACTGGTGACTTCTACACAAAAAATAGTATGCTTTTTAACATAGTTTTCAGATGATGAAAGACTGTTTATAATATGTACAACGTATACTAGTGTGATTTTTGCAAATAACAAAGTAACATTTTATCAACAGTTTCATGATGTTACTCAATGTTTGATGTTTATCAAGCGGGATGATGTCATTTTCTATACAGTCTTTGATTTAGAGTAATGTGCGTTTACTGCCCTCTAGTGGTCACATTGAGAAACTGCAATATTAATTTCGTCAAGGTAGCGTCAATATAACGTAAAAACAAGCTATCACTTCCGGTAATACATTAAAAAATAAAGTGACCAAACTGAAGCAATCACAAACCAATTTACAGAAATTATCATGAAATTATTATGTTCGCAATGCTCTATTGGTCACTCTAAATCCTTCAGTGGGAATAATACAGATAATTTTATTGATTATCATTATTCCTTAGGGGTCTCAATAAGGGTTTTCAAAGTTACAGTTACAGTTGTAGGTTTTAATCGTAGATTATTATACATCAAGGATTTTTAATCTTTGTTAATGCCATGCTTACACGTCCGGTGACTACTTCCAAAATAAAGTGACCAAACTAAAGCAATCAAGATAGAATAATGATACACACAAATTATTATTATTATTATTATTATTATTATTATTATTATCATGACAACTTTAAGGTACATTTTCATTTCTGAATCAAAATATTGAAGTGGTCAGTGTGTGAAACCTAAGCCATAAAAGTTCAAAATTATCTCTAAAACATATAGCATAATTTTCCCATTGTGATATTTTTTTCAATGGACGACTTATTATGTATCAATATGATGTATGTTTTTGAATGCAAAATGTAGATATAGCACTGCTATTTGGAAAAATAAAAGCTGATTTCTACAAGTTTTACACCATTCAACAGAGATTTTATTTCCAGTTTACTGCCTTTAAAAGAGTGTATTCATATAAGAAGCAAAGAAATGCTACCGATGATAAGAGAAGAATTAAGTCTACAAAGCAACAGTCTCCTGGATCCTTCATTTGGCACAGTGAATGAGACTACATTCACTGTTCAAACAATCAGTTGTAAATAAATACATAATGCATCACAGCAAGCAGCCAAGTTTGTAATTTTTCATCAACATTGTGCATACAACATCAAATCTGATAACAATGATAACTGTCAATAACTATAATGATAATGGCAAGATTGAGCAGAAGCAATATAATTTACAATCAGTGCATGCTTTAAGCATAATGACATTCATGTCCTCACCTTTTCCTTATATGTCATGACACTGGGTGACTATGCACTCCAGAAACAGCGAAGAATAAAATAAACTGCTTTTGTAAACAGTATTGCAACAACAGATGAAACACTTAGGGACATTAAATTATTCAACATTATATTTTGGCACAGAATTTTCATTACATATATAATGAAAATATATAACCCCCAGCCACCATGTATAAGTGTATATATTAGGCTTATATATATAATTTAATATATATACCAACCTCAATCAATATTAAGTCAGATATTTACATTCAATTTGTGTGTTTGTGTTACACACACAGAGAGAGAGAGAGAGAGAGAGAGAGAGAGAGAGAGAGAGAGAGAGAGAAAAAATAACTGTGTTGATCTCAGACTTTTTCTCATGATTGAAAGTAAAGTATTCTTCCCTTTTACTGTTACACTTAAAAATGTAACATGAGCCACTCGCAATGAAAGAAAAACATTCGGTGTGTGTATGTGTATGCTCATGACTGTAACTTTTGATAGTTACAAATAAAGTATTGCCAAGTTATCTAATGTTTTGGCCTCATAATAATTTAACTTAATAAATAAATCCATTTCCCTTCACCCTTTTTTACCTCTCCTGTTCTTATGCCTCCCAAACTGTTTTTTCTTCTTCTTTGTTATCAATTTCTTACCCATCATAAGGCACCAGTCCAAGTGATACAGAAAGTTGGACCGTGAAGTAGGACCCACGTTTGGCACACCACCATATCAGTGCAACAAATCAAAGTAAAGCACTTCCACAAATTCATAAACCAGCGATACAGTGATGGTAAAACAGAAAGATAATTAGAAATGAATATTAAAATGGGAGTGAGGCCTTATAATACAAAGGAATCTATCTTCTAAAAGAATTGAATCTTTCGGTGGTTTTCAATTCTCACCAAGACATTTTCTCCTTTAAATGGATACTTCATACTCCCGCGTATCCTGTGGGCAAAGTAAGAAATCGTTCCGTAAAAAAATCATTTAAGACTTTGAGTTTATAAACAAATACATATAGAACTGTCTCCGTTAAAACAAATATAAAAAAACAGGAAAAGTTTAAAGGTGCTATAAGCAATGTTGGGTGATGTCACTTCTTGTTGACGTTCAAAGTATTGTCAAACAAAACGGAGGCTAGCTCGCCCCTCCCTCCTCCTCATCCCGTCCCCTCCCCCTCCCTTTCGCGCACTAACCCTCCAACCCCCACCCCCAAATCCTTCTTGTCGGTTATTGGCTGGAACACTGTTTGTTATGTTTCGTGGTGCCGGTTGGCGCAGTTTGTTTTTGTTGCCGTTTGTGGAGCCTGAGATGTCTACAGAGACCACATTGTTTTACAGTGTGTTCAGGGGACAGGCAGCTAGCGGATAGTGAGGAGATGTTTGCTGTATGTGACAACAAATGTTGTAGCCTAAAAAACGTGTGACATCACTTAGAGCACCTTTAAAGTATCAGCCTTGTACTTACCCCTGCCTCATACAGCGGGTTGTTGAAGTCAGACTCGACTGTAATGGGACTGTAGGAGTGTGTGTGAGAGAGAGACTTCCAGAAGAGCGGCTTCCATTCTAGTCTGCAGATGCTGTAAGTGAGGAAAATAAAATAACATATGAGCACATGAATAAAGGCTACAGTTTTTTTTTATATTATTGTGAACTGAGGTGAAGAAAAGTAAAAGCAGTGTTACAAATCAAACAAGGATTCAATGCCACTTTGGTTACCCAGGTTACTCACTTTGTATAGTACATGTAAATTCCTCCAATCAGGAGGATGACCAGGATGATTGGCAGAATTATTGCCAAAGCAATGTTCTCACTCAGGATCTGATGGGACGGCTCGAATGACTGGGACACTGGGAAATAGTCAAAGAGTGATCAAAAAACAAAAAGCTTTATTCATTAGCCGTGATGTTTTTCTGCTCACAATGTACTCTTGATTCAGTTATTAATCTAAAAATGTCAAACACACTAAAAAGAGCCTGCCAAATCTGGAGAAACTCTACGTCTTAGTATTAGCACTTTAATTTCATTTGCTAAATGTAAATTGTCTAAAAACTAACAACTAATCTGATAACTGTCCTAAGGGACCGTTCGGTATTCATGGAATGGACCACCGGAGGAAAATAGGGGAGGGTCATGTCTTTTTATTCTTTGTTGAGGGGAGGGTCACCCAACATTTTTTAGTCTAGGATGAGGGGGCGGGGGGGTCACACAACTTTTGTATTCATGAAACAGCAAAATTTCAAAGTGGATTGTTTGGTGCATATTTTTCCATGTAGCTCTAACTAAATGGTGGTCGGTAATACATCAGATTTTATATACTGCTTTAGTAAAAAAAATAAAATTCAAAGCAAAAAACGAAAATTACTGTTGCACTAGTCTGGACATCTTGCCGTGCCAATCTTGCAATAAAGGTTTCCTAAATGCCATGTATATAATAATATAATATAATTTGATGTCAGCTTACTAATTGATTGCGGGTTTTGTGTAGATTTGGACTTTTATAAGTTTATTCCACTTTGTTTAAACGGCGAAGTTCACCTCGTTCACCTGTTTGGAGCTGGCTGGTGAATGTGATGCTCGTATAGGCCTTGCTGGATACACCGTGACCCTTTTTGTGGATCTACTGATCGCTGTGGATTACTTTTTTTTCGTGTCATTGGATCACGGCAAAATACGGATGTTTTTTCTTAACGTGTCTTAACGTTTTATGGTGTGATTGCACTTCGTTTCTGCGTTTGGAGAGGCATCTCAACAGACTGTAGGTCCAACACTGATTGTTCACCGTTACATTTTAGTTGAATTTAAGTGTCGGTCTATTGCGTTCCAAGACAGCCGTGCCGCGATTGGATTTCATAAGGGCGGATTGTTAAATTGTTACAATGTAATTTAAAATCTGCTTTAAAAATAAACATATATGTTTTGGATAATGTTTGGGATAATGTTCGGCTTTGGCAGCTTTACCTATATAGCTAAATACAATGACTGAGGAAGCCTAGTGACGAGTCCATAGCAACCAGTTTGTGTGTTGAATTAATTACCCAGTGTGCTTTGCTGAATGGTCTCAATGTTTTATTGTTTTATTTCAGGTGAATACTAGTTTACTAGAGGAGTAACTTAGTATTTGAAGTAATGCAGTAATGCAGGAAGTGTGCATTTAGTTTCCATGCTTATTGTGTTTCCACAACAATGTTAGTGAGTAAATCTACTGAAATGGCCACCACAACAGAGGAGTGGGATGTGTAAGATGAAAAGGCAGAGGTTAAATCATGTAAGTCATAGCAATAAAAAACAAAGGGCATCTGCACATCTTTGCCAAGTCCTAACCAGTGCAGAAGGCATCCATAAATTGATGGGGAGGGTCATCCTCTTTACACAATCATTTTGGAGGGTCATAGAATTTTTTTTTTACTGGCAAGTGGAGGGTCAAGTCTAATTTTACTAAAGATCCCAAAACTCCTCCGGTGGCACTTTAAATAAATAACAAACAGTCCCTAACATTACTTTTATATGACTTCGCCGGCATTAATTGCACTTTACATTTAGTGAAGTACATTAAAATGTTAGTTGTAAAAGCTGTTGTATCTCCCAAGTGTACAAAAATACAAAAAAAACACAGTGTTGTTCTTAATACCACCACTAAATGTTGCCAAAGTAAGGAATTCAAATCACCTTTAATATTATGTCTAAAGGACCTATTTGACTTTATACACATCACAAGTAGTAGAAGAAAAAACACCTTCTAATTTGTGATCATCCAAAAGCTCCTCATATGCCACTGTTTGAAATAAAGAAAAGAGAAAGAGAAGTACAAGACATGATTGAATATTATATCTGCACCGTTGGGATTGCATTACCATATTTTCATTCAGGTCTATTAGGGGCGCACGATTTAGAAAATGTCACGATTCGATTCAATATCGATTTTCGATTCAAAAACGATTCTCGATTTAAAAAAACGATTCACAGTATGTAAACGTAGTTACTTTTCCCATGTGATTGCAGTAGACATACAATAAAAAAGAAGAAAAAAATAATGTAATTCATTTTTTTTTCTTAAAAAATATGAATCGATTTTTGGAATTCTACGAATCAATTTTTAATTGGTAGAGCTTGAATCGCGCTGCGAATGTGAATTGATTTTTTTTGCACACCCCTAAGGTCTATGTTCTGTTACTAAAATAATGGCAAGCAAGAACATAATACCTTCATAATCAACAAACGTTGAAACAAAACATTGATAAAGACAGCGAATCTTAAAAAGGTAACCTCATTAATTCAAATCTGGACACAGTGAATAAGATGTGTCGGGCCGTTTTCCTGTTCTGTTCCTCGATTGAAAAGAAGGTCCGGTGACAATGATGACCTTTACCTTTGCAAAAGGGCGGTGGGCTGTTCCACTGAGAGGGATGGCCGGGAACACAGCTGATAATGACCTCGCCGATGAGTTCGTAGCCCTCATAACAGAAGAAACGCAGAGTTTCTCCTGCCTGGTAGCTGTGCTTGTACAAGGTTTGGTAACCATTGTCAGGGACACCAGGGTTTGGGCACGGGTCATATTTTACTGATCAGAGCACACATAAAGACACAGTTAATGTTGCAGTTCATTTTCAAACTTGACAGCAGTAAGCATCATAAACAGACACCCAGCAGAGGGCGGGAAAGGGACTTACAGACACACTTTGGGCTGCGGTCGCTCCATTTGGGGGTGCCGGTGTCTCGTCCGTGGCAGGAGATTTGGCTTGGACCTTCCAGTTGATAACCCTGGTTACAAGAGAAACGAACGACTGTTCCAACTGCAAAACCTGCCTCAGGGCGCACTGAGCGCGCTCCGTTTACCACCTCTCCTGGGTCAGGACACTGCTGGACTGTGGGGGACACAGTGGGACGGCATTTAACTTAATCCTGCCATTGGACTTCCTCAAATATAGTTCAATACAAAGAACAGAGGAGAAACAGTACCATGACTGCATTGAATGTTACTGACACAAGTTAAAAAACCTGGATGAAACCTGGATGCGGTTGTCTAAGAATAAAACTAAAAACATTCTAAAACTTTTACATCTATTCTATTCTAGCCAGTTGAGGTGGTTCGGGCATCTGGTAAGGATGCCCCCTGGGCGCCTCCCTAGGGAGGTGTTCCAGGCACGTCCAGCTGGGAGGAGGCCTCGGGGGAGACCCAGGACTAGGTGGAGGGATTATATCTCTAACCTGGCCTGGGAACGCCTCGGGATCCCCCAGTCGGAGCTGGTTAATGTGGCCCGGGAAAGGGAAGTTTGGGGTCCCCTGCTGGAGCTGCTACCCCCGCGACCCGACCCCGGATAAGCGGATGAATATGGATGGATGGATGGATAGTTATTACATACAGATCCCAGTCCTTCTGAAGATCTTTTAACGTACGTCCCACTACTTGTCTCACCTTTGACACATGTAGGTGGACTGCTGCTCCAGGAGAGGTCCCACTGGCAGGTGATGATGTCAGAGCCACTGATGTCATATCCTGGTTGGCACTGATAGGTCAGCACACTGCCTCTCACAGGGGAGGAGTGGGACGAGCTGATCCAGCCAAAGTCAATTTGAGGGAGAGTGGGGCAAGTGTCGTTTGGCTCAACCTCTGCTCGACACAGACAGAGAGCAATGAAATAAATTAAAATAGGTTGTTCATGATCTCTTTCTCAGTAATGGCAGACTTCACCTGATAGACAGGTTACCGATACACAGACCTACTGGATATTTTCAATGTTAAAATGTGTAGGTTCAACATTTTTACACTTAGCCAATAAACCAGTTACTTAAGGAGGGCACTTACCACGGTAATGAATGAGGAATCCCTGACTCAGGATGAAACTGGAATCATCTGGATCGCTCTGAAACTGAATGGTGACTTCTGACCCCCCAGACACAACCTGGAAACGCTCTCTGGACCCCAGGTATTGTCCGATCACATGGGACATTAGATCACGTCCATCAAAAACGGTCAGCACGTCAGTGTGGCGGATATTTAGACTTTAAAAAGGAAAGACAAGAATAAAAAAGAGTAATTCGGTTTTACTTCAGAGAGATTCTGTTTTTTTATAAGACGAGCAGTCCACCCACCTGACACGTTTTATTAGCCAGTAAACAGTACAGAGAGGAAAGGCAGGAGAGGCAGAAGATTATATAAAGCTGCAACATGTTATCTTCCTTTCTCTTTTAGACACAATTCACATATGTACAAAGCCTATTCAGTATAATCTATGTACAATCTGTGAATATACATTAATTGCAATGTAACCGTGCTATTAGAGGAAAATAAAACAGAATAACATTTGTTGAAAGTTGAAAGTGTGTATATTTTGTGGTGCATGCATGAGTTGAATTTGACACCAGGATGCTGGTAAAATTGATTTTTGTTCATTAAAGATTTCTGCAATTCTTTTGGCAATCAAATGAATTGCTGATTCTATTACTCTAATGGGAATACATTACAGCACATTTGCTGTTCTACCATCTCCTACCAAAGGTTTTCTTGACTTCAAATATATTGTATGGCAAACCCTTGGCATGTAAGATATTATCGTTTGGCAGTACGGGGAGACTATTCTACACATTAAACTAAACACATTACACTTGCTAATACTGCTTATGCCTAGAGCATACACCTTGCTGAAACCATCACATTCTAAAGAAAATGATTGTAGTATTTGGGTGCAAAATCTACAAGATATCTTTTTGACTGTGGATAGCATGACAAATAATACAAAATGTTGTATACTGTGGTACTAAAACATGTACTATATGAGTCAAAATCAGTCAGATTGACTACCTCGATTTAACTTTCCAATGGTTTGATTCAGTGTGTGAAATACAAGGTTGGATCACTGGCTGAAATTGGTATCCAGGTCATTATTACAGTACATGTATGTAATAACTGTCCTGCTATGGCACCTCATGGGCACAGTGAGAATTTGAATTTAGCAAATTAGAAAATTAGAAGCAACATCTGTGAAGTGAAGGGCTTATGTTACTACTGTGATTTTGCTAATTTATTTGTGACGTAAGTAAGACAGTATGCAATTATTCAATTTGCTGATACATACAAACACAAGAAAACAAACAAGGTTGTTTACCTTTTAATTGCCAACAACTTAAATGAAAGCAATACTCACATCTGGACATCCAGTTCAATGCGTTTCTCCTCGTTGCCATGGATCTGCCATACACAGTCTAGACCCTTGGAGTAGCTCTGGGGCCAATCAGGAGACAAGATGGTACCCGACGGCTCGGTCAACTCCCCTCCACACAGAGCTTGCAGAGCAGAAGAGAGGAGAGAAAGTGCAGTGAGGACGTGGACTGGGAGACAGAGAGAATGATGAAAGGTGTGATGAAAAAACAGCAGAAACTGGAAAAAGAAAAGCAACTGGAGAAAAAAGAATTATAAATGGAGGGAGAGAAAATAAGATACAGTAAAACGATCGAGGAGAGATGACAAAGATTTCTGATCCCTCATTTTTTAAGCAGTCGAACTGTTTCCACTCTGAGAGAGACAGCCCTCCTTCATACATGGATGCTCTCGACCATCACGAAAACTCCGACCTCTTCGCCATTCATAGCACTAAAGTTACCAATATCCCACCATTCACCTCTCAGTACATCACTGTGTACGAGCTACAAAGCTGAAATACCACACAGCATATGGCTTTCAGAATGTCTTTCGCATAGTTGAAACTACAGCACCTGTGTTTTCAGCCAGTCCCTGACCCGGTGCAATGTCTCTGCCAGTTTTATATCTGCCACAGTCTCTCTGTTGCTCTCACTTTTCACAGCATGCCAGCAGTTGAGCAGATGACAGAGTCAGCGTGGCTGTAGTCGTCAAGCTACAAACATCTTGGTGCTTTGGGCACCCATCTCAACACAGTAGAATTTAAATATTAATGAATCAAATGACTTTCTCTCTCTATGCAAAAACCTACAAAGCTCAGTGTGTTTTTGAATTGTGGATTAGTAGAAGAATTAGTTAAATCAAGAAAATTAAGCCCAGAAACAACAGATGAAGGGAAAGGAATAAGAAAGTTTGTAATTCTGATTAAAGATATAAAAATAAATTAATTCACTCATTCAAAATAATCCCAAATCTTACCTTTGCACACAGGCTCGCTGTCATTCCAGTGGGGATTGCTGGGGTCGACACACTCAATCGTGCCCGAACCTTGCTCCATGACAAAGCCTGGGGAGCAGGTGAAGGTAACAGTGGTGCCCAGCTGATATGTGATGTCACTGCTGCTGAAATTTCCATGGGGCATGTAGGGCTCCCAGCAGTGTTCATCATCGAAAGCTAAAAAAAGACAGAGAAAAAGTATTCCCCAGTTCCCGTAATGTTACGTTCTCCTGCTCGACAAAATTAAGCAACCATGCCCATTTAATTCAGGAGGGAGCAGTGTCACTTTTCATTTGGGATGACCCAGAATCTCAAACCCTCTCGGTTAGAAAAAGCCCAGGTGTAAGGCACTAAAAGCTTAAGCAGTGAGCATCTCCAAAGTCTAAAATGAATCTCACTGAAGCGTGGGCAGACTGTAAGCACTTAAAGGAACACGCCGACTTATTGGGACTTCAGCTTATTCACAGTAACCCCCGATACATACCCTTCTCATCTCCGTGCGTGTTGTAACTCTGTCTGACGCCCCCAGCGCTAGCTAAGCCTAGCACAGATCCTGGAGGTAACCGGTTCCAACTAGCCTACTGCTCCGAATAAGTGATAAAATAACGCCAACATGTTCCTATTTACATAGGTGATTTGTATAGTCACAGGGTGTACAAATAACAAGGTCATATGAGACACAGCCGTCTTCTAACGGTATACAAACTGGGAACTATATTCTGCTACTTGGGCGGAGTGATTTGTTAGCAGCGCCTGAAGCCCTGTGGTGAGGAGCAGAGAGTTCGCCTGGAGTTCGCTCAGAGTTGGAGTAATAGAGTCAACTATTATTAGATAGTAAAAGCATAGTGACCTTGTTATTTGTACACCCTGTGACTATACCAATCACAACATGTAAACAGAAACGTGTTGGCATTATTTTGTCACTTATTCGGAGCAGTAGGCTAGTTGGAACCGGTTACCTTCAGGATCTGTGCTAGGCTTAGCTAGCGCTGCAGGCGTCAGACCGAGTTACAACACGCACGGAGATGAGAAGGGTATGTATTGACTTATCTAACTCTGGGGGTTACGGTGAATAAGCTAAAGTCCCAGTAAGTCGGCGTGTTCCTTTAAGTGGCTCATTATGGCCCTCTTAAACACAACAACAAATTAATGAGAATAAAGTCTTGGTTTTCTAGACATTTGGCCCAGTCCCACTTGAGATATAATATATAATATATGAATTACCTAAATAAATTATCTCTAACTTATCAAGAGAAAGGTCCACCTTCCAAAAGGTTTTTTGAGATTAAAATAACTTGTAACAAGTGACACTGAGGCTTTTGAATTTGTAATTGGTGGATTCTGGAAATGCTATAATGAATCATATCTAACTTTTTTTGAGGCAGAATACTGACCCATTGCATTAAATATGATACATTGACAAGCTTAGGATGTGCAGCAAGACATTGACTTTGTATTTTTCTGAGTGTGGAAAAGAAAAGTGTCTCTGCTCACCCTCGTATCGCAGTGCCAGAAGCAGAGGGATGGAGGAAGAATCAGCTGTGAGCTCCAGGTACAGTGTGGCGCTCTCACTAAGCAACCCACGTTCTGGGACATCATCCAGGTCTGAGTCAAAGAGTGGTGGAGACAGGGAACTGTTTCCACCGCGCACAATTAACCTGAGAGGAACAAACCACAATGTAAGCTTTTGTAGAGGACATTATTATTATGATCAGCGTCTGAATATTGCATGAATGTGCATGGATAGCAGATTAAATGCAATTAACATCCACATGTCTGGTGTAACATATAGGACACTGGTGTAGAATAGAAAACATTTTGCTTTGGTCAAGGATACTGTAGCTATATTTCTATACATTTGTGAAATCTAAATTTTTCTTTTCTTTTGTAATGCTTAAATCAAGATTTTCATTCAATTAGAAGTTAGTTGTAAGGGTTTATTTTCCATGTTTACATATGAGATAACCAGTTGGTAATTATCTATAATGTTTGCCTATCATTAAATAATGATTTGTGAGAAAAAAAATGGAAATGACCGAGCATACATGGGAAAGGTTTAGGCAAAAAACACTTTATAGGCAATGTATTAGCCAGAACTTTCATGGGAAGAAACATATAGCAAATACAATTTTACTATTGTCTGTCTAGCATAAATCCTGTAGTTTTAGGTTTTTGATATTTTAAATTGGATTAGTTTGCTTTAATAAATCAACAACATTAAAATGGCAAATAAAGAACTGCACTGATCTGACTCTAAGAGTATCATAAGTTTGTGGAAAGAAACCAGGACAGTATTATTAGAAGTACAAAAGTAAAAAACAAACAGATTTTGTGATACACAAAGTAGTGGAAACACAAACTTACTTATCATCATCTTCATCCAGTGCGATCCTCTCAAAGTGTAGGTGGAGTCTGTGTCCCTCTTTGGCTTCTATTAACCAGTGGCAGCTCAGGTTGTTTCCATTACTGTGGTTACTGACAGATGGAGGGGGTGGAGACAGTATTCGGCCAACTGTTGCATTACGAATCCACCCTCCACAAGACACAGCTAAAGAAAATAATATCCCACATATTATTTTCCAAAATCCACCACCTTAACAATCACACTGTTTCCAAACACTGCACAGTTCTGCATCTAAATGGAGTTTACTGACCGACACATTGTGGCTCATGAGTGCTCCAGTGTGGTTGTGTTGTGTTGACACAGGTAGCAACCTCATGGCCGCGAACCTGGAAACCTGGATCACAGTGGAAGTGGGCCTGACCTCCAGGATGGATGTCTGTCACTGTCACACCGCCGCCCTCAGGAGACAGAGGGAATGGGCAGGACAGCAGAAAGGCTGTTGGTGTTGATGAAACAGGAAGGAAGTTAAATGTATTATGTAAAGTGGAAGATTAAAAAGTTGAGGTTCAATGTTCAAAAAGGTTCTTTTCTCTCACATTTTCAATATATTATTCTACTGGTGAATGTCTGTGCCCGCAGATCATACATTTCTAGCACCTCTTTCATCTACACTACTGTATACCATGCTGTCAAAACTCTTCTCATTCACCATTCACTTTGTGACTGAGAACCTTCACAGACATCTTGCTAAGCATTTTGGTATGAACACCCTCAGAATGGTACGGGACTATGAAAGCATAGCCAGGAAAATTGCAGACTACAGTAACCACCCACGGTTTAACCTGAGATGCCGACAACATAAACTTATACCAAACTGACTGAGAACCTTCACAGACATCTTCTCATTCACACTTTTCATGTGTCACTATCTCTGACCATTCAGCTTCCCCTCCATATTCTAGGCAAATATCAGTTGGATGTTGGTCTATTTTTTGTCCCTTTATTTGATTGGACAGGTGTACAGTATATAGGTTGGAATCAAACCTAAAATCTTTAAATCTATCAGTTCCTATCCTATCAGTGTGCATTCCGTTTCTTGACTATGACCATCAGAACATTTACGATGCTTGCACGTTTTTAATATGCAGGTATGCAGGTTTCCAGCCACATTAAAATTTCTTCATGCATAGAGGACAACATAAATCAGTAACATTTTCTTACTGTTCACCAAGATAATAGATCCAAAGTAGGGATTTTAACACCTGCCATTTCTAGTTATTTTATGAAACCTGAAGCGTTAATTTACCTTGATAGTGGAGGCTGAACACACCGTGGTTGGACTGTCGGAGACTGCGATAGTGTATGTACACCTGATTGGTTGTACTGCGAATCACCTGACCCTCTCTCATCAGGGTCTCGTTGGCTAGGAGCTCTGGTCCCAAACCTCCATAGCCCATGATCGTCAGAGACTCCTTCTTAGAAAGGTTAACCTTCCTCACCTAGAGGGATAAAAAAGGAAGTAATAACATGCAACCTGTTCTAGCAGCTGTCCTTTATAAATAACAGAGTCACAGACACCACATCTACAGCTTTATCCAACTCTACATTACTATTATACCTACTGTATATCCACCTTTAAGATGAAAAAAAAATAATGTGTGTGAAAATGGTCCTAATTTAATTTAATAATTGAGAGGCATTATGTTGCCATCTTTTGAATTGTGTATGTTTTGGCCACAATTAACTAACATTCCACTTGGGCCTCATTAACTAAAAGTTAATACAGTGTAGCTGATTGACAATATATTGCTGCTGCAACACTGTTACAATTAGAATTATAACGACTCCCATATGATTACTGCTGTTTTTTTCTATGCAGCCAATTATAGATGATTTATCTTCTCAATATACACCACCGACCCCACCACTATTTATTAGACTGAAATTGTATCACATGAAATAAAATATATAATTAGGTTTCTATGTCATAGGCACTCATATTCTATGCCATTGTTCACTACTCTGACATAAAATGCATGCAGATAGTTTAAATGTTTTAACCCTTGTGTTGACTTAGGGTCAAATTGACTCGTTTTCAATTTTTGTTTTATATCAGAAAATATGATAAGAAGAAAAATTTTACAATTTAAAACATTGGAAAAAGCAAAAACAAACAAGATGAAATGAGATGAAAAAAAGGTGTCAAAAACGTCGAGGAAAAAAAAAGGAAGACAACACAAGGGTTGATTAGTCCTTATTTAAAGAAATATATTTTAAGTCTCATTTGTGTACAGTTTCTATATTCCTCTCAGCAATAAGAGTACAATTAAAGTACTGAAACCTACATATTCAGTTCAAAGACAACATTAAAATGGACTAAAAATGTCTTTGAAAAGAGTTCAATATTTGAAAAGATGAGTGATTATGAATTCATAGGAGATAACGCACATTACCTGAATTTCCACACCATAACCTGCATACACAGTAATACTGTAGGTGCATTCCAGAGGGGAAAAAGATGAGGATGATGATGCAGGATCTGGTGACTCGACAACATCCTCCATTGCTGACAAAGTTGCATTGCATTGCACTGTGAAAAGAGAGAAAGGGCAGAAGAAGTAAAATTGTGTCGAAAAATTCATCTAATGCTTTTTAAATTCACTTCATACACAAATGTAGGTTTTCATAGTAAGAGCAGGACTATATTATAATAATATAATATCAATATTATATCAGCATATAAATATGCTATAATAATAATAACAACAACAATAATAATAAAAAATAGCTACATTTCACGGCACACAAATGCCACTACTATATATTTTGCCAATTAAAAAACATTTATGCAGGCAAACACAGAAAGAAGCAGAGGATGCATGATGCTGTTGCATCCCAGTAACCTTATGTTTTTCCGATGAGGATTGGTGGGATCGATTGCTGCTGTGAGCATTGAGTGATGTGAAGATGAGAGAGAAGTTAAAATGTCTTTCATTGAACTGTGTTTCACTGATTCTCAAAGATGCCTCCTACACTCCTAATGATCTACAACACATAAACCGAGAAGTTATGAAGAATTCCTAGTTATCAGAAAAATGTCAGATGTGTGAAGAAGCACACAGGAAGCACAATAATGGTGCTGGTTGCTCACAGTTTATTCAAGGTTCTGCATTAATTGAGCATGTGTACTTGTGCTGGATTTAAATAATTACCTCAAATTAGAGAGTGCAGATGAGTGACAAATACCTCCTGCTGATGCTGCAGTGATTTAGTAAAGTAAAGGGAAGACCTTGATCCTGCAAGCAATTGTGTCTGGCTGATGCTGACAAGCATTATAACAACTCTGCTTGGCTGCCTTAATTGCTATAATACAATTAAAACTGTATTTCTGGTGTGCATAAATGCATTTTCTTGGCAGAGGATGTATAAAAACTGAAATGATTTTTGAAAGGTCTACTTGGGTGTGCATCCTTCAATGTAAGTGACATAAAACAAAAAAAAACATGTGTTGTTGATCGCTTTCAAGTAGGTCAGTGGTAAGAGATGCAAATCCTAGTCATCCTTGACACCAAAATAGCTGCATACTGCTAGACGGCCAGTGACACACCCCTTACTGTGCAAATCATCAAAATACCAAATGGATAAAGGGAAACATCACTGAACTTCAGGAAAATCTCAACTTCTGGCTGAAAACATGTACATAAAGCTACTTTTTTTTTGGGGGGGGGGTACAATTTATGTTATCCTGCTCTGAAGTTTCATGAAAGTTGTAAAAAATGGAAATTGCATCTGTTACTGTAGTTTGGGCTGGTGCTTGAATGACAATACAGTAAAAGGTGCCAGTACTGTAAACTAGCAACTGCAGGACATTTGTGCATTGTTGGTAAGACAGCCATGTCTCCATATTGGTACTGCTGTGTAATGGGGGCCAGCCCCTAATACTGGATGTTATAGAGCAAAACTCTGAGCCACTGATCAATCAGAGTATGTGTACCACAGGGTGTACTTATACTACTTCTTCTATTTGGGAAGATTGTGGAGGTCCTCAGCTAATCTGAGAAACAATAAAGTTAGGATCCACGTATTATTTGTGTGAGACTAATCCAATATATGTTTTAGTCACACTAACCAATGAACTACCAACTACAGTTTTTTTTGGGACCTTTTCCGCATTTATTTTGACAGGACAGCTAGGTGAGAAAGGGGAGAGAGAGAGAGGGAAGACATGCAGGAAAATGTCACGGTCGGATTCAAACTCCAGACCTCTGTATCGAGGCATAAACCTCCAAGTATATGTGCGCCGCCTCTACCCACTGAACCAACCCGGCCACTACCAACTACAGTTTAATCACGTTTCATCTCAGACAAGGGACAAGGAGCAGCACATTTCTGCCTCGTCTTTGGGCTTGTGGGACAGGGAAATACAATCTGAGCCCAATAATAACAACATGGCTTATCACCACTAAGAGGCAGTATGCAGTTGTCAGTAACAGTACACCAATTAAATTGGGTAAAAATGAAAAGTCATTTCTAGTAAGCACTACCTTGGGTGAAGCTGTGGTGTCAGATTGCCCTGCATGAAATGATTTTATTGACCGCATGACTAAAACAGCTGCTATGCTTCAGTTAAATCAAATGATTGACCACCCCTTGCAATACAAACGGCAACTGGAGAGGAAAGGGCTTTACAGTCCATTTGGCTAACAATGAACAGAAACAAAAAAAGTGAAAGGGAAGAGAAGGGAAAGGAAAAACATCTCAACATTTTTCATTTTTCAGATTTTAAAAAGTGCCATAAGTAATTAAGCTGACAGTGTTAACTGAGCATGCACATAGGTAGGAGTAAATGGAAATGGTGGCTAGTTAGATGCAGCACCTCTCTGCAATAGTTAAAAGTGAATGTATAATAAGTTGTGTCCACAACACATAGTGTGTGTTTTAGAGTTGAAGTTCTTTTCAGAAAAGTAACAGTTTGACATTTTGGGAATTAAGCTTATTTGCTTTCTTGCCAAGAATAAGATGAGATGCATATTGACACTACTTCTGTGCGGTATATAGCTGGAGCCAGCAACTAGTTAGCATTAGCTTAGTATAGCATAAAAACTGGAAACACTGAGAAACAGCTAGCCTTGGTCTGTCCAAAGGTAAAGAATCTGAAAACCACAACCTCTAAAACTCACAAATTAACAGATTATCTTGTGTACAACACGTTTTAAAACCAGCACATAACCCCCCGTAAAACGTTTTTCCAAATAGTTTTTTGTACAGATCAAACAAACGAAATACAAGTTGTTACCTGCGGATTTTGTTACCTTAGTTTGGACAGAGCCAATGCTAGCTGTTTCCCGCTGTTTCCGGCCTGTTGCTAAGCTAAGCTAACTGGCTGTAGCTTCATATTTCCATCCAGACAAGAAAATGGTATCAATCTTCTCATCACACTCTTGGCAAGACAATGAATTAGGTTATTTCCCAACATGTCAAACTATTCCTTTATGGTAGAGTTGTTTTGCCAATGACTGGTGGTGAACCTGTTTAAGATATTTCATCATCGCTACTTAGAAATGACAATGGCATTATTGACTGACTGATTTGTCAAATTAATGTTTCTCTTCTTATATTAGGCCAATAACAGTGCTGATATTAGTATGTATGCTTCACCTGGTTGCTCTTTATTCAGTAAATACATTGTTTTCTTGCTCACTGATTACGTTCAATGATTTTTTGCTGTAATAATAACTAAAAGGCAAAGAATATATTTAGACTTTATTGTCATATTGTTCTTGACACAGAACTTTTCATGTGACAATGTGAATGAAGAGGACACTAACAGGAACTGTCGTGTGACGATAGACCAAGCCAAAAAGTCAAAGCCCTTGTATGCTTGATATCTTACTGGTTTCAAAGCATCACAATGTTTTTACAAATCACTTGCTTCTATTTATCTCTATACATCTTGTCCTTTGTGACTGATATAGACTTTACTGAAGTTAAGTTATAAATAAGGGATAAGGATTTTTACTTGGACTGAAATCATCGGTGTACTTCACTGAAAGAGCTATGGGGAAAGTGCATATTTAGTAAAGTTCATAGGTTCATGGTTCAGTCAGCAGACTATATAGATCCAGGATACTCAAGATTAATGGTAAAGGATGATCTCCCTGTGCTGTATTTTCTGGGTACACCATATGTGTCTCTATTTTCAGTGCCAGTTATCCTCACCGTCATCTAAGTCAAAGATGCACACGTCTATGTAAGACATATTACTGATAGCCTATTGTACATCTGGCTGTGTTCATCTCACAGAAGTTTAGGCTGGTAAACCAATCTGCTGTCTCGCTTTAGCTTATGGAGGAGAGACAGAGGAGAAGAAGTGGTATACTTGACTACTTTAAACAGGAAAGGAGTGCACTGCATCATCTTAATCAGCATTTAGTGTATACTGTAATTTCTTAATGTTCCACCATACATTTAAAACATGAATCCTGAAAGAACAAGCCCATTATTACTGCAGAAAAAAAAGTAAAAAGGCCATAAGCGTAGACAAACATGTCTGTACTTGTACTAGATGTTCTCACCTCATATTCTTAACAAACAGAAATATTCCAACGTTAGCTAGTTTTGAGCTAAAAATCTAAAATCAATCCTGGATACTGAATATGTTACAGAATTTCCCTTCACATTAAGTAAGTAAGTAAGTAGCTATGCTGATTTCATAGCTATCTTAAAAATGAGCATCAAGTCACAATTGCTACTGTTTTTTGTTTTTTTAATACATGTACCTGTATCTCTTTCTTTACCAGTAACTCACATTGCACAGTAACCTGTCAATGTTTTATCATCAATATTTTATGACAGTTTCATGTTACCTTGTCTGTCAAGATATCCTTGTTACTCTTTCTTCAAAAGAGGCAGAGAAGAGAAGTGACTGAAGTCGTGACGGGAACCAAAGTGATTCCGTGGGAATTTGTCGTCACTGCCAAATGTGAGCAGCCCCAAAGCCACGGGTCAGATTCGGAATTATTAACATTTTTTTCACATCGCTTCATCACAACCATGGTAACAGGCATCAATACACTAACACAGACTCAGGGAAAGCCAAGTGGTGGCATGCAGACCTGTACCTGGCATGTGCATTGTGGTTATGGTGGTCGTGGTGATCAGAGTGGTGGTTGTCTCCTCCTCTATGGGCAGCGGGGACATGGTATTCCTTGATCCTGTCTGGCTGGCAGCAGAAGAGGAGCTTAAAGCTGTGGTGAGCAGGCCCGGTGATATGACTGTTGCTGTCGACTCTGTCTGCCCAAGCCCAGGCACAGCCTGTGTCGGGTTGGTGGTAGTACCTACAGTGTCCAAAGGTTCAATTCAATGTGTGTCATTTCCAATTATCACTCACCCATATTGTACTTCAGGTGCATTACGCCTAAAAGCCATAAAAACCTATTTTAATGTACCTGTGCTTGCTGAAACCTCTCCTAAGTAGTCCTTACTCTGCAGAGCAGCATGGATCAGGTCACCCAGAGGGTACGAGTCTGGGGTTGATGTTGGTGGTGTATCAGTTTCAGTAGTCCTAAAGGTCAAACCTGAAAAGGCCAGGAATGATTACTGCTTTTGTTATTTGCAAAATCATATATGAAAACAAACCTAATAAGTAGGACCTGGGAAGCAAATGCATTGAATCTATCACATTTGTTTTCTAGATGTGAGATAAACAAAGTCTGCATTAGTCCATGTTTGTGGTGAAACAACAAAGGTGCATGTTATAGGGAAAACACACACACACACACACACACACACACACACACACACACACACACACACACACACACAGTTACCTGAAATTAGGTGGATCATGGTGACAGAAAACACCACAGCAAGGTGTGTGAACCCCATGGCTTTAGATAAAACTGAATGACCTGAGAAGGTTAAAGAGAGCAGATTGATTAGCAAACTATAATAATGTAAATAGAACAGTTAGAGTACCTTCTAATGTAATGTAATTGCTTATTAGTATCATATAATTATTGCAGGAGGAATACAAATAATGCATGCTGACTGGAGTATTAATTAGGCTAATAGCAAATTATTAGTCATCTAATTTAAAACACACTAGCAATTCATGTACAGAGCATACTGTTTACATCACACAGGCCACAATGACTCGGATTAGAGGACCACTGCGATGCTATAGCCTACTGTAAAAGCTCTGCTCCATCAATCTGGTTAACATCCATTCAATTATAAAAGTATTTGTAAAGGTCTAGGAAAAAGAGCCAGGTACACATTGCACACAGAGTACGGTTAAATATTCAGGCTTCCCCCCTACATTTCACCCAAACCTGCAAAACCATGCCCGAAAATGCGCTATTCCAAAATAAACCAAAGCCGCCTACCCTCACCGCGGGTATCCTCTAAACCACATTCTATTAACAACCTGTTAATGTAACACAAAGCACCTCCGTTGTTATTTGAGGCGTTTCCTCGGTGAAAAGGCCAGCCTGATGTGTGACAAAATGATCGGGCTATACGAGGCAGCATCACTCGCACCTCCCCCGGCCCTCTTTGTGCAGAGGACGATTTTGGCATCAGTCATCACCACTGTGAGACCGACAACCATCTTAGCAACGTTGAAAGGTGCCTGACGTTTACCTTTGTTTTCCAGGCTGCGTCCTGTGTTCTTCTACTTGGACTGTATCCTGTTGCCTTAGGCCCCGATAACACGGCGGGGGTTGTGCTGGTGAGATGCCTCTAGCTGGTAACAGTGTGGTTGACGCATTCGGCTATGATGTGAGGGCATTTGTGTTGAACCTTCAGGTGCGCCCTAGCGGTCGCACGCGGTAAATGCAGCGGCGCGCGGGAGGTATCCACATTTTGTCTGTTCTGTAAGCGCTGGAGGAGCTGTCCACCAGCACGGTGCAGAAGTGTGTCCGACACAGCGCTGAACGGTATATCAAGGTAATCAGACAGAGATGTGAGATGCGGCACGCAAGTGTATGTTTGCTCATTTAAAGGCCTGCATGTGCCGTATGGTATGCATGGCGAACATTTTTGTGCCGTGGTTTCCTGTAATGGGTGGATGTTTGCGCTAATATGGATTGCGGACATTAAACATGAGCCAGCTGAGCTGTGGGGGCTGGTGCAGAGCAAAAACAAAATGAATGCTGAAGCGACTGCAAAAAAAAAAACAACAACAACCGAGCCAAGTCCACAATGGAGCACCTTTTTGGTGCGTAACCATGCCGTAGCTTATGGGTGTTTGCAGGCAGTATCATCATCACATAGCATGTGTTGCACTACAAAACGAATCTGTTGGAATAAGCCTCTTAGGAAAGAGACCTCCCACTTAAAAAACACACCCGCACGCACGCGCACACAATCGTGCAGGCACCTATATGTTTTCTTGTGTGGTAAAAAGAATCAAAACACTTTTTCAGTCTGTCTGTCTGTCTGTCTAAAAACACACACACACACACGCACGCACGCACGCACGCACACACACACACACACACACACACACACACACACACACGCACACACACATATATCTTCTACTCTGTTATTGCCATTTATTTATCATAGTTGTAGCAGTGTACTTTGGCACTGGTGACAAGGTCGAATAAGTATACACTATAATCATCTTAAATTACATTACACGTAATTCCCCCAAAACTCAATAGTGTAAGTGACAACTTGTATCTGTGAGTATGACAACATTTGTGAACTAATAGGAAAGAGAGCACTATACAGTCCATTGCAATGACTTTGTTCATAATGCAAGAATCTTAATTAGACAAAAGTTGAGACTGATAGGGAAAATATTGGATAGTTAAATCAGCCTTTTATAAGTGGTTGAACTGTAGCCTGTTTACGTTGTAGACCCCACAGTTGCAAAAGAAAACAATGGATTTAAGGGAAGAAACAGACATTCTCTGAATTAGCAGTCAAGGTTGAACATAATGAAAGCCTTAGTATGACTTTAGCTACATCCACAGCTAGTTTGCTCAGAGAGGTCCAAGATTAGGACTTACATAACACCATGAAGTCAGTGTCAGAGGCAACTTAACCAAAGGGTCACTGGCTCTATGATGGACCCGCAACCTATCTTTCAATAGGCCTCGGTTCCCTGTGACCCTAAAGGGGATTAAAGTAAATAAAATAAATAAATGAGTGAGCTGTTTAAATCCAGGACAGTAATCATTTCCTTTAGGCTGTGTGTGTTGGCAAACAGCCTCTCCCCGCTTACAATGATCTGTAAGACTTTGACAAACCAAAATATGTCTTTGGCTTGTAGGAAATACCTATTACTACTGTTGTTTTATTATGTAAACTAAGAAAAAAATCCCACTAAAACATCACCATTAAGGCTAATAGTTTGGGGTGCAGAAAGTCTGGAGTGACCAAAAGAATTACTTCAAGGCCAGTAAAAATACATTTTTTATTTTACTGAAGTACTTAATAGTCTGTGAATATTTTTTATAGTACTTTGCAATATTACACACATATATATGCATTGCCATGATCTCACAATCTATTTCTTTTTTAGTGTCTCACAAATTTAAAGGATGCACTGGTCAATGAACACACTGCCTTTGCCTCCATATGTTGAGCTGGGTGTCCATTCACTGAGTGGCCTTCTCTGGACTCTACTGCTACTCTTTCTGTGGCACTGTTATCGGATGGGCTCCGACCTGCCAATCCCAGGCCATGGACACGCTGGAAAGCTTAAGTCTGGCTCAAGGCGGTCTATGATGTCCCGTGGCGGTAGCTGTGCTGGAACAAAGTGTAGTGCACGATCCAAACTGTCAAGAAGTGATCAAATTACTCCCTTTATTTCCATGGAAACAGAGGAGGATGAGGATCAGGGACAGGGCTACCTCACCCCTGTGCTGAGTCATGCCTTGTTCCCAGCCCAGGCATCTGCCGAAGCCAAGAAACTGTACGCAGCACTGCAAGAGTATGCCAAGCGCTACAGTTGGGTGGGCATGGGCCGCATTCATAAGGGCCTCCGTGAGCAGGTACAAGTTTATTCCATGCAGGCCATAAGCTGGTGCTTGCTATTGGCAGTAAATCTTGTGTTTCTGATGTATTCAATAATGTATTACACAGAATTCCATTGTGCTCGAAGATTTATTTGTTTTGTAATCCTGTGTTAGAGTAGTTATGCTAACATTTATTTCATTTATAACTACCTTTTGTTCAATTGTAAAGAGTGGAGGAAGGAAACATTGTCAAGAATGAATCATTGATTTCTCATTGTCTCATAGGTCAGACTGAACGATCACTCTGCTATACAGAAGCCTCATCTCTTCTTCTTGCCAGATGTCCCAAGTGTTCCTTTCTTCCCACGAGATGCTCATCGACATGACATTGAGGTCCTGGAAGCCAACTACTCTGTAGTCTTGGCTGAATTCAAGGCTGTATATCAGAGGGGCATCGACTCAAAACTAGGCTGGACCTGTCTGGGACCAAAGGTACACAGTAAACTCTTTCAGGCCCACTATGAGAAAGGGACAACGCAAAAAACACTTCTGTCCTATGTATAAAATCATTATCTGTTATGCAAAATATTGTGGAAAGAAACTGGGGAAAGGTGACATAATACTATCAGGGTATTTTTTCTTGTTACAATAGATCATCCCACCATTTGTTTAAATATTATGCTATTTGTGTTGCAGAGCTTTTTTTTTTTTTAATTCTTTTTTATGATTAGTATTGTCCACCTTTTCTCCATTAAAAATCCACCTACAGGCTCTGATGTTAATAGGACTACAAATTGATTTATCCTAAAGTGTGTCTCATTTGAGTCATATGTTAATAGGTCATTGTCTCTTTCAGGGCCAGGCAATGTTTCCTTTGTACAGTGCAGGTGTCTCTGTGGCAGGAAACTGTCGGTCCTGTCCCTGCACCTACCGGACACTTCTATCACTACGTACGTTCATAAGCAGCAACTCATTGGGATCTGCTGGATTTTGGCTGTTGGGACCCGGAGCAACATTGGGGAGCTCATATGGACCCACCAACACGCGCCTACGTTGTCACCTTGGTGAGTAAAAGAAATGCACTCATCATGGTTTGTCTGCATTTTAGACACATCTAAAAAAATCTGTCAGTGACTCCACTGACTACACCAAAAAAAAGAAAAAAGAAAAATGACCTGATAAAATACTAAACCATTACATAATGAGATACTTTGTGGGTTAGGGTTGAGGTTCATTTCCTCCTTAGCCCATTTTGTACTGTGATCTGTCTGGCTATAATCCTCTCCATTTTAAACGCAGACAGCACTGGAGTGCATGGGCTTCTGAGCTGGGGTAAACCATGATGTTTTGTTTCCAAAATCTAAAAACAGACATCACTTTTGTAGGTCTGCAGACTCCACCTCTATGTGAGCTGGTGGTGGGAGGGGAGCCTCAGTGCTGGTCAGAAGGACACTGCCTCCTGGTTGATGACTCGTTCCTCCACACTGTCTCCCACAAGGGTTAGTGAATCATGTCCAATTTTGAAAAACAAATGCTTCCAACATTAATTTTACTCAAATTTTTACTCTTAATTGTATTCTTATTAATAAACATGCGAACAAATATAAAAATATAATGCAATGCTGTGTACAAAACAAGCAGCAAGTGACTATTAACTTAAGTGTATTTGGGTCTTTTAAGTTTTTGCTCCATTTCATGAGTTGTTCCCACCAATTGAAACTAATGACTGCCACATTTTTACCTAAATTGTATCTGTGTCTATTTCTAAAGGGCCTCCAGATTCTGGACCCCGAGTAATTTTGAGTGTGGACCTCTGGCATCCAAATGTGGCTGCAGCAGAGAGACAAGCTTTGGACTTCATGTTCAACCCAGACTTCTGAATTTGCTCCTGCCAATACTACCAATATAAAACATGCAGGGATGCCTTACCTTAGCCCTGCTTGTTGTGGGTCATGCATCTCATTCCAGTCGAAGAATCACTGTGTGAATCTGCTCAAAGAATTACGGAAGCCATTAGCCATGCTTTCAAGTGGTTTATGGATGAAGTTAGTCAATGCTAAATGCTAGACAATTTGGCTGCAAACTACACACTAAATCACTTGAAAGCACAATGAGAT
The DNA here is from genome assembly GCF_031162955.1 of Sander vitreus. Classification (NCBI taxonomy): domain Eukaryota; kingdom Metazoa; phylum Chordata; class Actinopteri; order Perciformes; family Percidae; genus Sander; species Sander vitreus. Next base: position 21,902,949 of record NC_135869.1, on the reverse strand, counting down.
CTAACCTAAGAAGAGCAGATGGTGTTAACTATTATAAATCTATCTTGACACAATGCTAGTGAATGCTATTTTTGCATGTGAAACCTATCTGTCCTAATTACTGGACTTTGTTTTGAGCTGATGCATGTGCACGACCGTACGAGTCAGCCTGGGATGCTTTATTTTGAAATTTAGGTAGATAACAAAAAATTGTGAAAACATGAAAAGTATATAAATGCAAATTTCTATTTATTTTTGTTTTCCAAAATGAATGCCAAGATTATATTAACGTTTACATACTGTGGCTATTCTTTCTCTTCTTATTACCTCCATGTATGCTTGTATGTTTCTATCTGTGAAACTATTTTTCATTTATTAATATATTTGGTGGTTTTCTCGTGGTTTACATATTGTATCACATGCATACATCAGGTTCGTTGTCAATTCTGTCTTTCCTGGAATCCAGATAATAAATAAATAACAAATAAATCAGTTTTGACTCTATTGTATTGTATAGAGTAATAGATACATGTGTATGTACACTTTTGTTGCTAAGTATGCTTGGAGCAGAGCTTTATAGGGCTATCAAAATACGCAATTAACCTTTAAGCTAGTAATTGTATTCAAGTATATTATTTTTAACATTACAAATGTAATTTATTCTCTATAGAACTGGGCAGTATTATTGTTTGGGGGAAAACTAAAATATAATTTTTAAAAACACTTTCTGGTTCATTAAGCCCCTATAGATTTTTTTGGTTTCTTTTTTCAGTCAGTAGATGAGAATTAGAGTGGTGATTTTGTCTTTTCTGCCATCTGTTCATCTGAGGGTCCCATGATGAGGATTACAGAGTCTGAACTAATCCAGCCCACAGAGACAGATTATTCCTGAGACTGTTTATATGTAGTTGTATGTTGTTTCATGATGTGAGATCCGTTCAACTGGACCTTTATTCTATGAGCAATGTGGGATTTGATCAGAACCTAACTATCATTTTCAAATTCACAAGCAAATAATATAACAAGTTATATATTGATTATATGTACATTACTGTCAACATTTAGCATTATGGGATGACATTAAATTTGCCAAACCATGATCGACCACATCAGCACAAGTTTATGCACCTTGCTGTGTCACTGCAAAAAAATTTAAACCAGTCATTGCATATGCAAATATGTCACCACATAGGTTCATGAAGCATTATTGTTGTTTCCCAGCAACTGTATGTCATAACATTTATTCCAAAACACATATAAATCTTTTCACTGACACTCAACAATTTTCATGTTGGTCTTTGTTATTCATCAGCATTAGTAACAGGATTATTTATAGTGACAGATGCCAAATGAACCAAATGGTTAGAAAATCATAATAATTATAGTTATTGTTGGGAACCTGCCATTCAGAAATAATATCAATCATACTTGTTGAAATGTGAATTGGTCTGCTTGGTAAATACAGTATTTTGCTTCAGATTTAGTTAGGCTGTATTGTATGGCCTATTACAGTATGTACATCCCATGAAAGGGCAGATCAATACTCCAGTAATCAATTGCACTCACACTACTCAGTCTCATAAGAGTCACATTGATTCACATTCACATTATGACGTTTTATTTTGGAATATTCTTTACAGACACACATGCCACACAAAAAATGCAAATACACACATGCACTTAATTAGTATGTTTGTGCCACTGAACCCCATGTGGCAGACTTGTCCAAACTGATTTGTCTTGACAGTGGTGCTAGACATATTCAATAGGTATCATCAAAACAAACTGAAAAGTGTTGGGGCTGCTTGGGAACAAAGTGTTGGATAGATGGACAGACTGACTTACTGATGCACGGACTGACTCAACATGCTGTGTGTAAGAGCTTCTTTTCTCCTTTTCAGAACCTTATTATTAAGATTATTATTTATTTTCTAATAAACACAGGTTCTTCAACACAAGATCTGTGAACTTCAAGGTCCTATTTGTTGGCATATCACTGCATCAGCACTAGTTCAATAATTTTGAAAATGTTTATAACTGAAAGCCATTATTACACTTCATAACCTCTGATCATTATATCTCACTGCAAGATAGCTACTTAATCACAATGTAATCATTTCTTGTCAGACCAGTGTGTTAGCCCTGCTGCAACAAGTGGAGGTGATCAGGATCAGATATTAGTATATGCAACAAAAAAAAAGCACACATCACACAGTTTCTCAAAATTTGTATTTTTCTGAAAAACTGCAATGTGTCTTGAGATGTAAGTAGGCTCATATACAAACACTGAGGTAAACTTTCAGAAAACACAGTTGTTAATACCAGTTAGTGGAAGAAGTACTCGTAACCTTTACTTAAGTAAAGTAGAATTATCACAGTGTAAAACACTGTTACAAGAAAAGTAGTTTCATTATTGGCATCGAAATATACTGACTCATACCCAAAGAAAAAGTACTCATTATGCAGAATCGGCCATTTGAGAATAATATATATAAGATGACTGAATTATAATTAATGATGCATTAATGTGAAAGCATAACTAATGCTGCCGCTGGTAAAGCTGGGGCTGATTTACATTAACAGCATTTATTTGTAGATTTATATTTTGTATTAATAATCTGAATCTGCCAAGTAACAACTAAAGTTGTCAAATAAATGTAGTGTAATCAAAAGTATTATTGGCTTTCAAAATGTAGTGGAGTAAAAGTATAAAGTAGCATAAAATAGAAATACTCAAGTACAGAACTTGAAATGTACTTGTACAAGTTACATTCAACTACAGAATCTTCAAACAGACAGTGTGTTGCCTTTACACCCTATTGAGCCAGAAGCATGGGAGGTAAAAAAGTGGCAGTAGTGGCCAGTCGGCCCTGCTGAGATCATGTTCTCCAGGTACATTAAAAGCAGAGTCAAACATTACTTTTGGGAGGTCAGTGCTGAACATTGTCAACTGATAAATAATGTCCTCTCGATCAGATTCAACTAGCTACAGACACTCCCTACAGCAGAGGAGGAGCTGCATTATGGAAGAGCTGTTGTCAATGTCCACAACCAGTAAAGCCTTAGAAAAATATCAACTGATCATCCTTTGGAAGAAGCATGCACATAGTTAATTCCCTCCTATGCTGTCCACACATCGTTATCTACTGCAAGCTATCATAAAATGCTATTGGCTCATTTTCCATTATGATTCTTTGCCCTAAAGTGAATTAAAATAGGTGAGTGAAATGTAACTTATAAAGAAAAGCTGAGGTTGACAGAAGCAGGCTGTTCATAAGAGGTTGGGCCTCAGCCCGCAACTGTGTTTTTGCAGAGTCCTGGTACCTACAGTATTACTGGCTTTTGTTGGCTTATGCCGTGTTCGTGTAACATTGGAGTTATTGTATACTTGAGTTTCTGACTTGTAAATAGTGTTCATCTCAACAGCTGCTTATAATTATAACTGAGACATTAACATGTCAACTAATTTTACTTGAGACACCATCACATTTGAACAATTTTATATCCATCAATTTTAACAAAAAAAATTCTTTGCTCACTTGAAATTAATGAGCTCCATGTGTTCGTGTGTGAGACAGATGCCACCATAACAGGATAATAATGTGAAATTATTCATCAGAAGTAGGGTATGATCATCATAGAATCAAACAGAATCCCATCCATTCACAGTCATCCATTCATTCTGTTGTTCTCATTTCTTTGACATCATTTTCACGAACTCTGTAAAGAGAATAGACAAGGTATTGATTAGCCAAATTCTAGTTTCAAGGTCAACTAGAATAACAACTAGCTAGGAGAACACACCACATATTTGATACTTGGCAAATGACATATCTTAGACAGAAAACAGAATGAGGTCACAGTGTAAACGCTAACCAAATAAAATAAAATTAAGTAAATTCTTTTCATGGCAGGCACTGTGACTTGTTACAGCAGGAAAAGCACATATGGAACTTTAACATAAATCATGGCTCAGAAATGCTTTTAGGTATGCCAGTGAGCGGTACCATTGAGTCAGCTAATACCAGTGACCTGCTACTTTCTTTGGAATAATTAACACAAAACAGCCATTTTTTTAACCAAAGATTGATTGATTAAATATGTGTTACTTAAACTCCTGTGTTTCTCAGAGCAACTCAACTAACTCAACATTTAGACAGCAGAGGTAAGTATAAGTCTATAAAAAAAGACAAAATCTTTGTTTGCTCGTGTGTTTGTGTGTACTTGTATCTCACCCTCAAAGTCAACTGTTCCATCTCCGTTGTTGTCAACCTCTTTGACCACTGCATCAATTTCATTTTTGCTGGTATTTTCTCCCAGTAACTTTTTCATGGCATGTCTGAGCTCCTCGGATGTGATAGAACCATCACCATCTATATCAAACTGTTGGAGAGGGGGGGACGAAGAAATAAAACACTGCAAAGCCTTAGGATGTTTTAAACTCATATTGCAATCATAACATACTATTTTGCCAGATTTCACCTTTTTACTGTATGTTCATTTAATATCCACCATGGGGTGCCAAAGACCAAAAAGAGAGAATAGGTATGATGAGCTCACCTCTCGAAATGCGTCTTTTAGCTCCTTTAACCCAATCATCCCTGCTGTTTCAGCCAGGAGCTTTGGGGTCATCAGTTCCACGAAATCGTCAAAGTCCACCCGTCCCCCCACTGTGATAAGACAAATTGTGTAACTAATATAAGCAGGAAGTAGACAGAGAACACAGCTAAGGCATAGTTTAAGGGCTGTAACACCATAGTGAATTCCAAAAAAGTACATAGCTTTTAGCTTGCTGTTGAAGAGATTTATCTTTGGCAATTAGTGATACTCACATTACATCACATTACATTTCAATCTGCTGCAATAGTCACTGTGGGGAACAATTTTGATCATATATGCAAGCACACTCATGCCACTTCCTCTGGCCATTTATCTTTCTTGCTTTAAATTATTAACTTAACTAAACTTAAAAATGTCAGTAAATTGAAATACTTTATAAATATGCATATCATTGTTTACAATTAACTGCCAGGTGTGATGTATAGTATAACTAAGATGATATCTGTGCTCTGTTGTGCAATTTATCTGAGCCACTGACAAGATAAGCATGACGATGTATACATGTGATACCAACACTTGGCCGGCTACTTTCAAAATAGAAATATGCAAACATGCTTTGCTTCTGAAACTTAAAAAAAACATCATGAAGATGTTTTACATTAAGAAGAAAACCGCAGGAGTACCACATAGGTAGTAATAAATGACCTTATTTAAAATTATTCAAAACCTGCAAGAAATGGCATCCAAAAAATGATTTTGTACATACATATGTATACTTCATATAATGTGCTGGTATAGGGAAAAGGGAGATACCCATATTGAAACAATGGATTCTATTTTCTATTTTGTCAGCCAACATGATCGGCAGTAATTAGGCATTAATGGAGTTTGACATATTTTAGCTTTTACATCATACTGTATTAGAGAACATTACTCACGATTCATGTTAATGTTCTGACTCAGTTCTATAAGCTCCATTTCAGTCGGCATGTAACCCATGGTCCTCATCAAGTTCCCCAAGTCCTTACAGCTTATGAAACCATCCTTGTCTTTATCAAACTCAACAAAAGCTTCACGTAACTCTAGAGAGACACACAATTGAGATGGCATGTGACTTGAATTTAAAGAAAGGTAAAAAAAAAAATACAGCTCTCTATACAACCAGTATATCTGAAAGCATAAAAACAGTTACCTTCAATCTCATCGTGTGTAAGAGCTCTTGTCTGCAAAACAATAACAGCATCAATAAAAATATGAAATGATGTCAGTATGTTTAATCTACAGTAGTTTACTACAAAATGTACTATTACTGGTATGGCCACAATTATCTACATTGTGTCAAGGCAATGACCTCCTGTGAGCTCCATGCATAGATATAAATGTATATTAAATATATAATGTCATCTTTAAATTAGGGACAAAGCACAGAAACAGAGTTCCAATTCGCCTAATGCATCAGCTTAAGTGTTTTCCCTCCCACTTCTACTTCACAATGGGACTTTTCCTTTAGGCTTCTTTTGCCATGAACCTAAAATAACACCATAAGAAAGACCATAATAACAAAACAATATTATTTTCACTTTTTCACAATCTCACTTTTTTACCTTTGAGATTTAAATAACTCTTAAGCTTAAGAAAGGTAAATTGTAAAAAATAAAAAAAACTACCATTAAATCGTAAAGTTACTGTAAAACCATAAAACCATTTTGACTTACTTGTCTCCTTGTTCCTCCTCTGAGAAAGATGCAGGCTTGTTTAGTACTCATGATGACACAAACTTAGTTTAGATCCTGAGCTACTTGTATTTATGAATTTCTTTGTTAAAAAATGATATGCTGCTATATCATTCAGTTTCTTCTTTTTTTTGTGCGAGCATGTGTCTGTGTGTAAACCCTGCTCAGCAGTGATCTGGGTATGCCAGAGAGGACGGATGATGTCTCATATGGATTATCTCTGGAGCTTTGGTCTAAAAAAGAAAGACAGGCTTAATGCTGTCCATATACAGAATTTCATATGCAAAGTCTACTAACATTACTGTTGTTTTTAAAAGCTTTTTCATAAAGAATAAATGCAACTAAATGTCATAAATACATTTTACTGCAATAGGAACTGTTGTAATTTGATACTGTTTACTACTAATAAAAATAGCTACATCACCTCACATTTGGATTTCAAGCCTTCATTTGGGAAAAGGGAACCCATGGAGAATACATATCTGTGTTTGCTTATTCTTTGCAGTTTGTAAAATATACTTCTATCCTTGGTGTGGTGCTAGTTGAGTAAAGCTTTCTATCTGTTATCACTAAGTGAGCAAAACGCAACAGATGGGAAAGCAGAGAGGGAAAATAATCTAGTACTACATGTAAAAGGATTGTGAATCATATGACAATCCACATATGCATTAGTCATGACTTACATGTGTAGGAAAAATCTCATTGTCCCTATAGATTGATTTTATACTAGTCTAAATTAATGCAACAGTTTTGTTTTGCTGATTATTAATACATGACTTTCAGCACTTAGAATACTTGTTCACTGTCTTTTCATATAAGAATAGACACCATCAGCCTTTCATAACATTACATTACATGTCATTTTATCCAAAGCGACTTACAATTGCTATATATGTCAGAGGTCACATGCCTCTTGAGCAACTAGGGGTTAAGTGTCTTGCTCCTGTATCCCAGTGGGAATCAAACACAGGTCTCCCACACCAAAGGTATGTGTCATATCCACTGTGCCATCACTACCCATAACCATGTGTTGCTAAAAATAAAAGAAGTGCAATTGTAAGAAGATATTATCAATCTACACGCAATAATCACATTTGAAGCTAAATAGTTTGTTGCATTGCATGAGAAGCCCATGAATGAAATAAATGAGCACATGTGGCATTTGATCACACAACAACAACAACAACAACAACAACAACAACAACACCAACATATTTATCTGCCTGTATGTACTGTATATAAACACAGCATTATCTGAAATCACGAGCAGAATGCCAGATAATACCATTAAATCACTTTTCAAATCTTTTTACATAACTGCATTATAATCCTGTTCATACATATAAACTACATACAGACAGATCATATTTCTCTTGCTATGTAAGTTACAGACGTCTTTTGTAAAAGAATTGTTTATGAAAGGGTCATTTTACTCCGGTTTATCATCTTTATGCTTGGAGTACATTCAAAGAGTGAAGTGCTGAATAGGCATTGACCATTTAAAGACACTGTGTCACAAATGACTCAGTAGCAAAATGCCATTTTAGAAATGTTTAATTTAAAAAATAAAAGAGATTTTTGTATACAGTATACTGGTCGATTATACTAATTATTCACTAAGATCAAAGTGGTGCTGTTGGATTGATTAAGACATTACTTAAGTGTTACTGTAGTTTTTGTCCACCACCTCCGTGATTGAAATCCTTTCTTACATGCCTGATGAGCTTGTTGAAAAAGGAACAACTAAGGATGCACTACAACAAAAGGAAAAAAAAGATTGCATTTACAGTCAGACTTTGTCAAACATTTATTTGATAATGAATCGTTTTAGCTAATCAAAAGCCACCATATTGTAGCAATAGAATCTGTTTTTCAGTGACACATTCAGTGTAAAAACATAGGCCACTTTTCTCTTGTATTTGAATGACATTTGCCAATCATTATAGCCCTACCTTATAAAATCCCAATGCAAATCCAGAGTTTTCAGAGGGTATAGGCCTACTTCTGTCCTCCCACTTAATTATTGGTTAGTGTGTATCAGTACACATCTTCAGTCTCAAGATGATGGACAAACTGTCTGTTCTGCTGACAGCGCTCTGTCTGCCCAGTAAGTAACTTCATGCTGCAAAATATTTAAAAAGCATACTGGCATTTATTCCTTTGTCATTCTAACTTGTTCCTCTTCACTTCTGGTGATTTGGCAGGTTTAAATGGCCAGGCTCTGGTGTCCATTCCCTCCATTTCAGTGTTGAAAAAGCCTGAGGAGGCCATCAGTCTTTCCTGCAGGGGAACTGGATTTGATTTCAGCCGTAATGGAATGCACTGGATCAGACAACCTGCAGGAAAAACACTGGAATGGATGGGGCTTATTTACTATGATGCAAGTAAAACACATTATGCAAGCAGTGTGCAAGGACGTATAGAAATCACCAGAGATAATAGCAACAGCATGGTGTATCTGAGACTGTCCAACCTAAAGCCAGAGGACTCTGCTGTGTATTACTGCGCTAGAGACACACACTGTTTATTGTAAGCAGAGAGGCTTTACAAAAACCTCAAACAACTTATTTTACAATAAATATTGAGACAACCCAGTATGGCATCATACCTACACATACAGAGAAAAAAACACAATGTGAAAGCACCAGCTGTGGTTGTGGTTTGTGACTTCCTCTTTTTTATGGTTTCTACCAACATGTGCTTTTCTACAATAATGTACTGGTTATTAATAATCCTATCTGTTATTTTGTAAGGCAGGTGTGAAGCATTTTATGTTATATTTTAACTATTAAAAGAAGAAATTGTTATAGCTAAATAATGATTTAACAAACACAAATTAAACACATAACAAATAAAAAAAAAGGTTTTAAGGACATAACTGATTGTAAGACTTGAATTAGGCTTCATCTAGGAGGGTGACAAAAGTTGACTTGATGAGCTTTTATGGTAGGCGTAATTTAGGGAGGCCAAGTCCATTTCATGCCTTATCCATTTAATCTTAAAAAAAGGTTTAGTTAGACTGTTTAGGGAATGGTTGCTGTGAGAATAATTTCCATATATTTCTTTCCACAAGTTTGAAATATAAAAAGGTCAAATAAGCATGTCTGACAGTCCTTTTAAGTTGAGACTCCAACCATCACCTGCCACGTCTCTTATTTTGTTAGAGGCTTTAAGTTAATGTTTCAAATAATAAATATACCTTATTTTATATTTTTCAAGAATAAATGTTCATAACAAAATTCCAGTCTTTGACTACTTGTGACAGGACAGTTCATTCTTCTTTTATGGCCTCTGTCCTTCTCTATAAATTGACCTTTAAGTTATTATTTTAAAATCATGAATATTTGCTTTCACGTCTCCAAACACAATTTAAAGCTTTACTTGTGACAGGACAGTCCATCCTTCTTTTATAGCCTGTCAGTGTCCTTCTCTATGCAAAGTGAACTTCCTCACAGTCTGCTATAAAGACTTGATATCATGCTGTCAGTTGCAGCAGAAGAAGAGAAGCTCCCATCAGATCTCCTTCAATAGCAACCATGTTCTCTGTAGCTCTGCTGCTGCTGCTGGCTGCTGGATCCTGTGAGTCTCACTGAGGCAGAGACACTGACAATATGATCACAGCACACTGTTTACTGCTATTATTATTATTTAATCTGTGGATTCGTGTACACAACACGTTTATCTCGTTTCTTTTCGTGATATCAGCACGTTTTTTAAACTAATGTATTTCAATGGGAAGCATCTTTCGTGATCACAGGACAATTATTTCTGCCACTTGGGCTGCAGCAGAGAAGCTGTATACAGCTTTGCTATTATTGGTATTTTTTAGCCCAATAACAGCTGTTTTAATCTTATCATGGTCATTTCATTTCTTTTAATGTTATTATTTCGGTCTTATTGCCACAGAAGCTGGATTGCTTTGTTGTTTATTGATATTTTTAAAATTATAACGTTACATCTATCAACATTTATTTAGATGTTATCATGGTATTCATTTCTTTATTTTAAAGGGGTGATAGAATGCAAAACCGATTTTTTTCCTTTTCATAGTTGAAAAACGACAGCTGGGGGGGGTAAATAGGACATACATAGAAACTAAAAATTCCATTGTGTTACGGGGAGTGACAGAACGGACCCAAACGCACGACTCAGTACAAACAAAAGGTTTATTGGGTAATAAAGGGGAAAAGGGGTAGGGAGAGGGCTGTGAGGAGGTGGACGCCAAGGAGCAGGATACGGGCACAGGCTGGGACTGGGGGAGGCTAGGGAGCTCAGGGAGAGCGGGGAGACAACAGGCGAGGAGCTCGAGGAAGGACGCTGGGAGCCAAGGGCCGAGGAGAGGCAAGGCGAGGAGCGGAGGTAGTGTGGAGCAGGGAGCTGCGAGGAGGGGACTGGAGGATGAGGCCAGCTGACTGGAGACAGAGGAATGACTGCAGGGAGAGAACACAGAGAGAGAGATTAGGGCAGAGGAAACGGACAACACTGGGATTATTAGCGATCTCGACAGGCTTGGAGCTTGTGTCACCATGAAGGCAGAAACGATCAAGTGAAGATGATGAGTCGAGCCGGGGTTTAAGTACTGTGCTTGATTGGAGATGATGACAGGCAGGTGTGTCTGGCGGGAGGAGTGATTGTGAGAAGGCGAGCAGGTGTGCGCAATCAGCTAGCTGGCGCAGGCAGGAGGGGAGGGGGAGAAAACAGAGAGACAGAAACTGACAGGAAAGAAAAACCTAGAGAAATATAGCAAAATAGAGAACAACGCAGAAACTCACAGCTGAGAGGGCATACTAGAAAACAGAAACGGAATAACAAATAGAAAAATGAACAGGAACTCACATTGAGCCTGACCCCAACCATCACACATTGATACCCCTTTCCTCTGCAAATCTCACAATTTGAAACTGCTGCTGAAAACGGTCGAATCTCAACAAAGCTAAAAGTTGACGTCAACTCCTCAACTCCTAGTCTTTGTCACGCCCCAACATTTGCATAGGCTACACCACTGACCTGAGGTCAGCTTGGTCTTTTGATTTTATATAATTTTTTTTTTTTTATATAATGTTCGTCTGCTATTACATCACTAAATTCACTTGTGAGACTTTTTTATGCGATAAATCAACTATGTAGAGCTCAAATATGGGCCGTTTTACGAAAATTGATGGCTAATTGCAAATTTGGTAAGACAGTGTCGGACTTCTGGAGCTCCGCAATCTGCCAGGGACAGGCGGCGGCTGCCGGCTGGGTTTGATGCCTTCCCGGTCGGCCTCTCTCCCTTCACAGACCCGTTATATGAGCTGGAGCTCTGTCAAGATCTCACATATGAGCTGCGCTGTGTACTTTAGAAAGAAGAAAGTTTGGAAGTTTTTCAAGGATATTGGAAATGAACTACGGTCGTAAATGCAGTGTTCCAGGCTGTACAATGGAATACTGGCCCAGAGAAAAGTGTTTAGAACGAGTATATCGGACAATGGAGCAGGAGTTTGGATCTAACGCAGCGCCGCAGAGGACGCGCCTGCAGGGATTCACTCTCTGCTAAATTTTCCCAATGCTGACTAGCTACAGGGTGAGTTGTGATTCTTTGGTGGAGGTTTTTTTTATGTCCCAAGGGTAACGTTACAACAACACTAGTTGTAATGAAAGTGTCGAAACTTTGCATTTTGTCTGTGCTTTTTTAGGCGCACTGCAGCCGCGCCCCGGCATGTTTGAGCATGTCACAGAGTGTGTGTGTGTGTGTGTGTCTGTGTGTGTAGCTCCGTGTCTGTGTAGCTCCGTGTGTGTGTAGCTCTGTGTGTGTGTGTGTGTGTGTGTGTGTGTGTGTGTAGCTCCGTGTGTGTAGCTCTGTGTGTGTGTGTGTGTGTGTGTGTGTATATATGTGGTTCGCTCAACCAATCAGCACGCAGCTCACCTAAATATTCATGAGTATACCATATTTGGAAGAAAAGCTGTCGTTCCAAATAGGGCCAAACAGGGATGCATAAGGACCCATAAAATATCAATCGGGACATTTTCCGCCCAATGAATGTTACATACCCTATTAGGAGACCTTAAGGAACAGTGTGAAATACCCTATGTAATCATTCTATCACCCCTTTAATAATATTATTTCGGTCTTATTACCGGTGAAATATTACAGATAAGACAGAACAGTAGGCTACGATATGAGCCAAGCTGGACTCATTCAAAGCCGATATCCCACAATGCAATGCAGGCATTCATATCAGAGAATCGGACAGCGATCAGTGGCTCTTTAACGCCAGTATTGCTTCAATGTACATATATATATATATATATATATATATATATATATATATATATATATATATATATATATATATATATATATATATAAAATCAATAGTGGTTTTGTCACCAGCAACAACGTGTTGCTCAGCTTTGTTCCAGTAAGTTATGCACCGTAATAACGTTTTAAAAAAATCAGCTGAAGACTCCGGAAGTGACGTAGTAATTACCGCTCCACGGATAGGAAAGAAATTGTATAAATTGTCACGCATAACGTGCAGCAATCTTTCACAGACGCGAGTGGTAATTCCTACGTCACTTCCGGAGTATTCCGCTGATTTTTACATTATTAAGGTGCATAACTTACTGGAACAAAGCTGAGCAATGTGTTGTTGCTGGTGACAAAACCACTGATTAAATATGTACATTGAAGCGATACTGTCGTTAAAGACCCGCTGATCACTGTCTGATTCTCTGATATGAATGCCCGCATTGCATTGTGGCTAATGGGTTTAGAATGCACCCCGCTCGGCCCATATCGTAGTGTTCTGTCTTACAGCATACTGTAATATTTCACCGGTAGTAAGACCTAAATAATATTATTAAAATAAAGAAATGAATACCATGATAACATCTAAATAAATGTCTCTTCTCCCACAACCAAACTGAATTACGTATTTACATTGTTAAATGCACACAACTGAAACGTGTTGGATGTCAGAGTTTTCCTGGAACAAATGCCTGAAACCCTGTTCTTATTATCAGGACTCAAAATATCAAATTTGAATTTCAAATTTGAAAAACAGGTAATAATGACGTTACGTCAAAAATGTAAGTAGAATCTGAATTCTAAGATACAGTAAGAATAACACAAATTACAAAGGACACTGTTCAATCAAAAAGGAGGAGTCGATGCAAAACTCAGATATCTTCCACCTCTACTTATCTGAGTGCAGAGAGGAGGACAGAGAACAGTGGACACACAGTTTAACATGATGGACTATAGGACAGGACTGCTGCTTTTAACTCTCTGCTGGCAGGTGAAGATTTTCACTGATCTTAATTTAACATAGCTTTTATTTGTGTCATCAGCTTATTTCACTTGATGTTTTTTTTTATCCTCTTGACAGGTGTTGATGGTCAGACTCTGACAGAATCTGAAGCAGCAATTGAAAGACCTGGAGAATCCCACAGATTGACAGATTGGCTCCTGGAAAAGGACTGGAGTGGATCGCTTTTGTACACACAAAAGTCAGCGTTGGTGCACATACATAATTGTCATCTTGCAGTAAAGCTTAACTTTAAGAACTGATTAAGAATCAGCACAAAACACATGCTCACAGAATGACATCAGGGGATAATGCTGATCAGGATGTATGTGTTCTTTAGTGACGTTATGAGGTTTCACACATTATTTTTGGTATGTCAGGTTTTTGTTCCAGCAATGACTGGAGATGCAGCACTGTGATTACTTCGACTACTGGGGCAGCGGGACTGAAGTCACAGTAACAGGTAAGTCACATTTAAACAATATATTATTAGTCAGAAGATTATTATTTTACTTTTTAATGTGATTATTGGTGCTAGAGAAGTTTAACTTATAGTCCTATATTTAGGTTTATATTGATGTTGGACACACTAGAAAACAGAGCAGACAGATGTTTTTAACGCAGCTGTTTCTTAGAAAGCATTTGAAAACCTTCCTCTTAATGCAGATGGTGGTTTGAGTTAATCTTGTAATTGATTCAGCTGGATTGTAATTGGTGTTGATGAATGTTAGCATCTTTTTATTCACATTATTATTCAATACATGTTGTATTACCGTGGATATTAATCACCATACCGTACCTGAATTTCTTAGAGAAAGAGTTACCGTAAATCTGAACATAGGCGAAAATATTTTATTTATGCATTTAATTACTGGGTCAGTATGTGTTTCAATTAAACAACTGAACAAATATGTATTTTAGTACATACTATTTCATAGTATGTAGTATCTATTTGTAGTTTCGTTTGAAACACCAAAGCGATGACTGACTTTTAAAAGACCGTATGCATCATTTGCATTGTAGGTTCAATTGTTAGTAATCTCTTTTAGTTTTAGAGGAACTCTTTTTCATCGAGTGATTTTTAATTCTTCCAGACAACTTTTCTAGGTTTTCAGATTTAGCGTTAAACCAAAAAGAGCAAATAATGCTCATCAAAAATCATATTTTATGTTAATAATTTTACTATTTTATAACCCTTATATTACCAGTTCAAGTTATTCGTATCATTATTTATTTACTATTTATTGATTTAACTTTGGGTCTCTATTTCAATTATGTGGTTTAACAATTGAACCAATCTTTGGCTTTTAGAGTAACACTTGATTATCTGTGATCATGTATGCACTTTTGTAGTTATAGGATTTTAAACTTCAAAAATCTCCTATTTGAAAGATTTTAAAACGGTTCCCTTTGGTTCTGTACAAAACAATTAACTGTTGGTTGTGTTGCACACACCTTCCACCCAAAGACTATACCAGCCATGGCACAAATTAGTGCCATTGTATAAGCTCCAATCCGGGCCTGTTTGTCAAAAATAAATAAATAATAATAATTAAATCAATAGGACATTATTTATTAAAACATTTAATCATTGAAATTATTTTTTAGGCAGATGTTCTTGTCCTCAGTTTCATCATGCAATATTGTGCAATATATTTAAAATGAAACTTTAGACAAGCTATTGATCATCTGTGTTTTTTAATTGACCTTTATTGGTATTTACATGTTTTGACACAACTGTTCCACAGAGACTACAACTGCATCACCGACTCTCTTCCCTTTGGTTCAGTGCAAACCTGGGGCTGCAGATACAGTCATTGTTGGCTGTCTTGCACAAGAATTCTTCCCAAAGAGTCTTACTTTCCAGTGGACCGATGCCAGTGGGAAAAGCCTGACTGCAGCTGGACAATAAACTGAGATAAACAACAAATATACAGGAGTCAGTTCGCTCAATGTATCAAAATCTGATTGGGATTCAAGGAGACCATATAGTTGTTCTGTGACTCACCCTGGAGGCAACAAATCATCTTATTAATCTTGTTCTTTTTTAATGAAAATGTTCAATAATAATGTCTGTTTCTCATGTGTCCAGGTGACAGCCGCCCAGATAAAAAAAGTATTGTGTCAACCCACGCAAGGCTGCTGGGCCTGACAACATCCCTGGGCGTGTGGTGAAGGGGTGTGCTGAGCAGTAGTTTATATACTGTAGCCAAATCTGCTGGCCAACTATCTATTATTATTGAAGTATTAAAGACACAGAGATCATGAGTGTCAATTCCCAGGCTGGGTTAAACTCCAGATTGAAGTGATCAATCAAACCTTACCACTGTTTAACAGTCTGTATTTGAGCAGTGAATACATATTCTTTAATTGTTTGTGTGTTTGTTTTTTCAGATGAAGAGAACATAAAGGATGAGATGGATGCAAAGTATGATGACGACAGGTCTTCATTTGTTTTTTGTCTTTTTGATCTAATGTTTAAGACACTTTGATGTGAACAGCATCAACAAGGCACAGGTACCCTCATCATCTGCCAACGAGCAGGTACTCCAGGTGACAGCCGCCCAGATAAAAAAAGTATTTTGACGGCGTCAACCCACGCAAGGCTGCTGGGCCTGACAACATCCCTGGGCGTGTGGTGAAGGGGTGTGCAGCTCAAAGATATCTTTGCAGAGATCTTTAACAAGGTGTGGTGCCCACCTGCCTGGAAAGTGCCACCGTCATTCCTGTGCCTAAAAAGCCAAATCCGAACTGCTTAAATGACTTCCGTCCCGTGGCTGTTACACCCATAGCCATGAAATGTTTTGAGCGGTTTGTCCTGCAGCACATCAAGGGCCATCTCCCTGCAGATTTAGACCCGCTGCAGTTTGCATACAGAGCTAACCGCTCAACTGAAGACGCCATCTCCACTGCACTCCATCTCACCTTGTCATACCTGGAGGAAAAAAACACCTATGCCAGGCTCCTGAACTGCACTTTGTTTGGACTAAACACATGACTGTATTGCACTTGCACTTTACATTTTGTGCTGCTATTCTGCATAAGCTGCTACTCTCCACTGCACTTTAATATTCTGTGCCCAAGCTCCTCTTATATGTCTATATGCTTTATATCTTATTTTATGTATTTTTATCCTATTTATTTACTTTTTTTATACTGACACTAGCTGGGGAACAATATTTCATTTTTGTATGTACGGAAGTACACATGACAATGACAAAGTAAATCTTGAATCTCTTTAATCTTTTATTCTTCCTTCTTCCACACCCACAGAGGACCCATTGCCTCCAAGTGGAGCTGATGTCAAAATGGAACTGAACCAACCAAGTCCCACAGAAATATTTAACAACAACCAGGCAGAGTTTAAGTGTATCATTACTGGAAAGGACCAGAATGTTGTAAATCAATTGCAAATCACTTGGGAAATCGATGGAAAAACTGTGACCAAAAACATCACACCAACACAGTCGGGAGTCAGCACAATGACTCTTACCCGCTCTGAGTGGTACCAAGTCAACAACGTGTGCTGTTCTGCCAGGAAAGACGATATGACACTAGGTAGTCAAAAGCTGACTTTCCGCAAAGGAGGTATGTTACTGAGTGTCTTTGATGGAGACAGATTGGTAGAACAGTGACCTGTAAGTCTGGGGAGGCAGCCAATTTACACACACACAAACATGTCATAATCGATGTATAGCAAATGTAAAAGCCTAAATATGAACATCCTTGTTAAACCGAGTATCTCTTTCAGATGGGAGCGAGCCAAAAGTAACAGTCCACATCCTCCCAGATGAGGACATCATCAATGAGGTCACTCTGATGTGTCTGGTTTCCAATCCAGAGCAGCAGGATTACTACATTGCCTGGTCAGAACATATTGGAACAAACCCCTCCATCTATACTGATGGCATTAACTTCCCCTCAGTGAAAAGCCAACAAGGATACTCAGTTGCAAGTATTTACACCACCACCAAAGAGAAGTGGAACAACTCCACCATGTTCTCCTGCAACGTATGGCCTGGTAGTGGCGAAAAGCCTATTCAATCCAGACATGTGTCTAAGGCCCTGGGTAACTCCATTGAATGTAAGAAATAGTAGATTCAGCTTTAAATGTGGCAGTTTGTGCTAATGTGTTGTTCTGTCTCTGTGTGTACTCTCTGCCATGAGAACCTGTCTTTGTGATTGTAAAACGGTCAATTTACTATTGTTTGTCATATTGTGTTTCAATCTGTCTATGTCACATTGTCTAACAGCTTGAGAAGTGTGCTGACTGTTTCAAATAAATGTTGCATGGATACACTTTTTGTTGTTGATATCTCACAGTAGTACTGTATATTACTACACTGCTCCACTGGATTAGGATCCACACTTTATATGTGATCAAAGTGAATAATGCTTGATTTCAGTTCCTGAGCACAATTCAAGAGAAAAAATGTCTTATGTGCTATCTTATTAAAAACCTCTTTCTCTCTCTCACACACACACACACACACACACACACACACACACACACACACACACACACACACACACACACACACACACACACACACACACACACACACACACTAACTACCTATGCCTTCCTCTTCTTAGATTTTACTCCAGATTCAAAACTGAGTTTTGCTCTGAGCTGCACAGATGATGCCTTTGAGGAGGAAGAGTACAGCAGCCTTTGGTCCACAACCTTCTCCTTCGTAATCCTCTTCATATCCTCTCTTCTCTATAGCATGATATTTAGCCTGGTCAAGGTAAACATGCAGGCTTCCTCTTAGTTGTACTAAAGACTAAAGACTGAATGTAATACAGGATTTATACTTTACAGTTTGACCAAGTACTTTACAAGTTAAAGCCCAGTCATGTAAATAAAACTCAAGTACATAAAGGAAAGAATATTTTTGACCTTTGAACAGTTTTTCTGTGGTTGCGGTAGCTAATTTCCATCATCACAAACAATAATGGGCAATTTCTGTAATATTAAAGGTTTATTGTGTTGATTTTAATGGACACAATTACACTGTAAAAACTGCATCACCTTTAGAGTTTATTGGAGAGAATAGGCATGGCCAATGAGCTCAGGTGTGACTGATCACAATGAGCATCAGCTGAATGAAGAGCCCCACCAAACACAGAAATGTGCTGGTTTCTGTGTTTTTAAATGCTGCAATAACCATACTGGTATATTAGCAATGTATTAAATTAAACAGAAATGACATCTTTAAGTAAGTTTAAGTACATAGTTATGTACCAGTACCGGTATGAGGATAAACCTTTTTATGCTACTGTTAAAGTTGTTAAAAAAATCTTAATAAGAACCAATAATGTAGTCCAATAGTTTATATACTGTAGCCAAATCTGCTGGCCAACTATCTATTATTATTGAAGTATTGAAGACACAGAGATCATGAGTGTTGTAATGGAAAAATTACATAGACCATGATTTCTTAACCATGATTGTTCATCTATTGAGTAAATTTTAATTATAAGTAAATCCTTAAATATGCCTTCGAAACATGTGCCTCCTAAAGATATTTCTTGAAACACTCCTCCACTTTAAAGATAGCTAAAAAGGGGTATGACCCTGTGTATTCTCTACTACAAGCAGATGGCAACGACGCACAGGCTCTGTAGAGATATGCAAAGGTCAGTTTGTCCAAAACCTAAGGTTGGAGCCTGAACCAATCTGTAGACGAGATAGATTCCCGACTCCTATTGAAGGGACGTTTTTGGCGCACTAGACAGATGTACGGGGACAGTTTTAGACAGCAGTGTTCAAGATTAGAATGTTTTCCAAACATGGTCGTGTTTTCTGCTGTGAAAATGGGATATAAGGAGTTGGCATATGTTACGAGGCACAGATCGGCTGTCACTTTGTAACTCTGTTCATTGTTCATTGTGAATTGCTGTTCTTGTCACTGTTTGATTGTTCTCTCGAGAAAATAATTAAACCCTTCCACCGAATACCTAAACTTTAATCCAGTTTGCAGCCTGTCTTTATTTTGTTTCAACAAGGTCTCTTCTTCACCCAAATTCCTCCCTCGCTGAACAGAAACTTCCACAACAGTGTCAATTCTCAGGCTGGGTTAAACTCCATTAAAATATAATTGTTTGTGTGTTTGTTTTTTCAGATGAAGAGAACATAAAGGATGAGATGGATGCACAGCATGATGACGACAGGTCTTTTTTGTTTTTTGTCTTTTTTATCTAATTTTTAAAACCATGTATATAATCGATAATCTACCGTATATTTGCCAAATAAAATGGTCGTCATATACTGCATATTATTATATGATTAAGTCATTGGAAATGGATTTCTCTGTAACCTGTAGAAAAAATAATAAATACAATTGCAATTCTTAATCATTTACTGTGTATGAATCAGGCTCATGAACCATTCGTACAGCTACGAAAAGTAACGCACTGTAATGTATTCCACGTACATTTTGCTGTATTCACCACATTGACTGCTGCTGTATAAGAACGATCTTTTTCCTAAACTTAACAAGTGGTTTTGATGCCCAAACTTAACTGTGGATGCCACATTAAGCTCACCTGTTGTTGGCTAAACTTAACTGCCACGGCCCCTTAAAGGACCATCATCTCGCGTGTCCTGTAGCCGGCTCCCAGTAACCTTTTGTCAGCTAAACCATAGATTGTATAATAATAATGGAGAAACCGTCTAGGCCTAAAAAAATGAAGCCAATGTAGAAGTGTCTTAAACCTGCATACTATCTACTTAAGGGAGTAACTTAAGGGAAAGTTTGCCGGATTTCTGTACTGCCTTACATGCAGATGTTGCATATAAGGCATATAAAAATATCATGGTGTGCATACATTTTTGTACGATATCCCTACTGAACCCGTTCATTAGAACGTGTTGCATGAATACATGTTCCAGCATTGGGTACTGTTGTTTCATTATGATTAGGAAGTTATTGATTACTTTTTTTGAAAACTTTTATTGTCCTTAAAATGTATTATTGAAGTGTAGTATTGGTTTTTCATTGACACATAAATAACAAATTGCACTGTTGTAGAAATAGACATTCTGTATGTGGCTTTGAATTTCATAGTTTAACTATAAATCTTCACTTTTCATGTTTGGTCATTTTGTTGATCATATTTGCTTTCATCTTTAATTCAATAAATATAATATTACAATAAGTCAAATATGGACAGCCACATTATTAAATTAAAGGGAGAATGAATATGAGTGATTGTGATGTGCTTGTGATAAACATGGAAAGCTTTTGAGGATTTTGTTGTCATTAAGCGTCACAACACAGGGATCTATGAACATTTAAAATAATAACGCGTCAAGTCAACATAACGGAAACGTCTGTTAGCAGTTAAGCTCTGAAGGTTTTTCAGTTTCTAAACATATAATCTTTGGCGAGTCACTTCCCCTCTCTCTGCACCTTTGGGACCACAGCTGTGGTAGTGAAACTTTGTGGAAACCGTCAGAGCTACAAATAAAGTTCCTCGAAACAAGAGACCCATCTTTCTGTGAAAATTTGCATATCAGCACGTGTGTGCACAGTTGTTATTTCACATATAATTTCATATTGGTGTTCTTCTTGATCTAGAACATGGCAACACACAGCAGAAGGAGCTGGAGAATCCCACAGATTGACCTGCATAGCCTCTGGTTTTATATTCAGTAGCTACAGGATGCACTGGATCAGACAGGCTCCTGGAAAAGGACTGGAGTGGCTTGTGATTATCCACAGTAGCATCAACTACTCTCAGTCAGTTCAGACTGGAGTTGGTTGAGCAGCTGTACAAAATCCTACAGTATTGTTACTGGGCTGATGAAGCCAAATAATGAAAATGATATATGAATGTAATATGTATATCATATATTTTATATAGTTTACAAGTTTTGTTCCCTAAATTTCACATTATGTATCATTTTTAGATAATAAATGAGCCTTTGTCTGTTCATTATATTACATCCTGTTTTCCTGAGAAATATTATTACTCAACATTAAACACAACACAATAAAGATCACTTGTTGGTAAAAGTGCCAAAAACATCACAATGATAAACTACTTCAACTCCTGCAGTAAGAAACATTTCTTGTCTTTCCTCGTCCTCCCTGGGCTGATAAACTCTGCACTGTCTCACATGACTAATGTCCTCAGGTCAAGTCATTCAAAATGAGACAACACAGACATTTGAGTATGATTGTTGTATGACTGGCTTTTAAGAACTCTGAATAAAAACAAGTAAAAATCATGCTGCATGATATTTGATATATGATTTTATTTCTGAAATAACCACACACATATGAAGGTAAAATATGTTGTTTATTACAGAAGAGTAACTTGTTAATGGATGAACTACAATAGTTTTCATCTTTGTTAAAGGATTTAGTTTTTTGCATTTTATCACGTTTCAGTTCCTGAGCAGCTGTTTTCCTCTAAAAGGCTTCAAGTTTCTCTGTATGTCTGTTTCTTTAAACATCTGCAAACACTGAAACCATTACAAGTCTTTTATTAAAAGCTGCAAAATGTATTACTATTCACATGATTCTGGCTGCTGTCAATGTATTTATGTTTGCAGCAAATACAAAAAAATAAATGCAGGTAGCAGCTACTACACAGCTTGGATCAGACAGCATGCAGGGAAAGGACTGGAGTGATTGTACATGGTGGTGTTGCATCAACCAAACTACAACGATTCACTATCGAATTAAGACTCTCCCAGTGACTCATCAGTAGACCTGAACAAAAACCCCTCAGAGCCTGAACATTTGTAACATGAAGCCACCAGAGGAAGAGCCCTCAGACCACTAATGGTTTCATCACCAGCTCACTGTTACACTAAATGATGAAACAGTCTTTAGATTTTTTTTTTAAATGGTGATTTATCTACAGTACGGTATAAATGAATCCTCAAAAAGTCAGTTACTCTTTCATAACATTGTTATTTCTTTTCGTTAACAATCTAAAATGTGTTTGTCAGAGAACCAATTTCCACAATTCCATCACTACCCCTAGTCTTGTTAAGAGAACCATCTAGAAGGGCTTTGAAACTGAACTTGCCATTCAAAACTCTTTTCTTTATCCATTTCTGCTCAAGAGTTGTTTCTGCTAGTCACCCACAACTGTGCATCGCTTCCTGGTTTCCCAAAACTAAAGAGCGTCCCGAGGCCCAAATCCCAAAACGTGCGTGCATTAATCCTACATCAGAAACAACTAGTGGTGTTAAAAGAGTTTGTGTTAACTCTTTATTATGGCGTTCATTTTGACAGCCCTAGTTTAAATACTTGGAGGTTTCAATCACTGATACATCATTGTCTGTACTCCCACAAGACAGACTGAATTAGACTTTTAGAAATCGGTTAACATTAATTTACCTTATTTAAGTGATTATGTAGAAATGCAGCTGAATTTTCTTCAAAGGTTGAATTTTGTGCTCTGAATTTTACTAGTTTAAAAATTGATGTTTGGTCTAATCAGCGGTTCGCGCCAGCTTGTTTCAAGCTACATACACATTCGATTACCATGAAACATATCACAGAGAAAGGTTGACTTGGTACACATGTGTTATTAACCACTAGGTTCATTTTGTGCCGGAATTGTCCTTTAATTAACGTCCGTTACATTCAAGCCATTGCCAAATGTGTTGATACAAAGCTAATTAAGACTATCAGCTCCACACAACTCTCTGTATATCTCAGTATGGCTATGTTCAGAAACTGGTGTCGTCCGGCGACTTTTGCGCCCAGAAAATCAAGCAAAGATAATTACCTCTTCTGAAGAGTCCATCATGCTTTTTTAATCCTCCGTGTCCTCCTCGGCGCGATCACGGAAGGCTTGTATCATGTGGATGCGCTGTAGGTTTTGTTGTCATTAATTAAATTTCATCATGGGGGAGACAGAAACTATGCACTATAGTTTTAAACATGCAAAGAAACATAACAAATACGAAACAGCAGGATACTTATTGATTCTTAAAGAAATTTGTTGTTTTTGTGAGTATTATTTAAAGAACTGTGTCTTTAGCACAAATGTTCCACTTCAACAGAAAGAAACATACTGTGCTGGCCACAGAATTGAACTCAGGAGACAGATTAACTAATTTCTAATCTTTACGCATCAACTCACTACCCATGCCCCATCAGTTGCCCCCGGGTCTCGGTCATGGTGCATCAATAAATGTAGATATACTATACATGAACCCTAAATCAACAATACAAAACTAAAACCCAGATAACATAAATGCACACCCAAAACATTAACAGAACATTATTAAAACACACTAATAACTAGGACAGAAATCAGTTCTTTTCCCCCATGAGCCTTTGCATCGCTTCAGCGCAGAGAAGTTCAAATAATCCACCCCTCCCATACAGGACTTAACATCTTTAGTTTTCTCTGCTTGATACGATCTGTGCACTGCATGCTTAAGTGGATTATTCCATGTGATTTAGTAATGAATATGGTTTTTAACAAAACATGAAAGTATAAGTAGTGACCACTAATTTTGTTTAATTACAACTACATCTAGGTTTACAGTGTACTATAATGACTTCTATTGCAGCAGTTGAGTCTGGATGTGATGAAGGCATGGTTTAGAGTTTCAGCAGCAGAGGAGAGAGATGAGCAGAAACATGTTATGTTAAACAGTTGGAGATTTGAATTGGAATTAAAGAAGTCAGTGTCAAAGATTACTCCAATGGTTTGGTTGATGGTGTCAAAAGCGGAATTGAGGTCAAGAAGGATGAGAATGCTGAGATGACCAGAATCTGAGGAGAGGAGGATGTCATGATCAATAAATATATCATTTTAAAGATATATTCCTCTTTTTCTCGGGACTAATGCTTTAAAAGATGTACATTGCAAAAAGACAATTTTCTGTTGCATGCAGTGGAATATGAAAAACAATTAGGAGCATGCATGAAAATGTTCAAGTAACAGAGTTTTTGACACATAGAATAAGCTGAAATGTTGGAACAGCTTAAAGAAAATAATGTAGGTTTTTGTATTTCTTAGGGTTTATTTAAGTTTATTTAAAAACATGTTCAGTTTTTTTTCTTCACTCAATCCAAATAAAATGAATGGGCTTCAGTTTAAGTGGCGTCTGCATGTATAACATTAACTTATGGCTTATTGCAGTGGTTCCCAAACTTTTTCACATCAAGGATCCCTACACTGACACAAATTAGACCACTGACCCCCATTTGATGAGATTTTGTTCCCAGATCCCCCATCTGATCTTCTCTTTGATGTTTTACTACAGAAAGCGTTTAAACCCATGACCCAAATAGTTGTACATTCTGTCATTGTGTATGAACTTATTTCATTGTCTGTACTTGGATGAAAATATAGTAAAAAAAAACGAATCCCCTTTTTGCTGGGGACCCCCTTAAACACTTTTGAAAACACTCACCAGCCTACCAATACTTCATTGTTGTTCTCTCACTCGTGCAGAAAGTGCCATCAGAAAAAACTCTTCTGTGATTGGACATTGCGGAATT
Organism: Sander vitreus; assembly: GCF_031162955.1. Classification (NCBI taxonomy): domain Eukaryota; kingdom Metazoa; phylum Chordata; class Actinopteri; order Perciformes; family Percidae; genus Sander; species Sander vitreus. The sequence continues at coordinate 21,877,902 of NC_135869.1, read as the reverse complement.
GTGGGACTTTTTTTGAACAATGAGCAGTGAGACGAAAAAAGATCACAGTAGTTACTCTCACACTGCTCGTAAATGATATCTCTGGATCACACATTTATTTTTAGGGGCAAATGTGAGTGAAATACTCGCAATGTAAAGCTCTGCCTGTATGTGTAATTTATATATTTTTGTATGTATTGTATGCAGGATGTTTACAGTAAAATACATTGTTTCCAGGCCTTCAATGTTTCTTTTCGTCATTTTGTCTTAATTGTTCTGTTCTTAAAATAATCACACATCAAGCAGCAGGTAAAGTACATCTATGATGTTCCCTTTTAAACCTTTAGAGGGAGGTCTATGCAAACTCTTCCTTCTTTATAAACACACCAACAGCAACTGTAGAATCATTTGAGGCAGAACTACTGACAGTTTCATACATATCAGAAAGACTTTGATCAGACCTCAGTTCATTGCAGAGTTTGATGGGAAATATGATTGTCTGGAGTTTATTTATTGTAGTTGCTATTAATGGTGAGGGAATCATTTTTGCTGTTACATAGTAAAACAATTAGTTTTTTAAACGCTTAATATTTTCAAGTGTGATGAATGATGATTGTTTATTTCCTTACAGGAGTTTGGAGTGAGATCAAACTGGACCAGTCTCCCTCTGAGGTGAAAAGACCTGGAGAGACAGTGAAGATGTCATGTATCATATCTGGTTATAGCATGACAAGCAATGTATTCACTGGATACGACAGAGACCAGGAGAAGCTCTGGAGTGGATTGGGAGAATAAGCCCGTATAGAAACACTCCGAGCTATGCCAGCTCCTTTCAGAGCCGTTTCAGTTTTACTCAAGATGTTCCCAGCAGCACTCAGTACCTCGAGGTCCAGAGCCTGACAGCAGCAGATATTGCTGTTTACTTCTGTGCTCGAGAAGACACAGTGACTGAAGACAGTGGAGCAGCTGCACAAAAACCTCATCAGATATGTGTAGTAATCATAATAACCTCTGGGTTTTCTAATCAGCAGCATATACATGTGTTTATATTTTAGACAAAATTAAATATATTATATACACATTATCTGCAAATATTTACTGTGTTAACACAATTTGTGTGTGGCTAACCAGCAAAAAATACTATTTTGGATAAAATACTATTTTGTTCTTCCTAAAACATTGTGGGCTTTTAGATTTTGTTTTATTTTTAAAGTGAAACAAGCTGCAGAAGCTTTGGGTGAGTTGATAATATGGGTGTATTCAACATACTGCATAAACATACTATTAGAATAGATTATTAAGAATCAAAGAAAATTTACTCATTTCATGTAATCATTCATTGTCCAATTACTTCAATGCTGTGGCAACTTTAAATTAATGCTACCACTTCTCATGTTTTGAAGAAGGAGCAAAGTCTTCAGATTGTTGGGAAATAAAAACACTTTAAAACTGCAACAAATAGTTACCAGTTTATTGGGATCATCTCTTTAATAAAATGCAATCCAGTATGACCCAATAGAGAAGATCCAACCTTTTTGATAATGACTAGAATGTAGTTTATAATGTTCTGGTGAACAAAAATGTACCTGAATAATTTGTACCTGTATTGTGCCTGTACAACAAAAGGTACAATTCTGCTCTACCTAGTCAGGATTGCCCAATCAAAAAAACAAAGATTAGCTGTTTAGAGCATTCAATCACCCCCTGTCAGTTGCTGATATATATTGACATGATTTCTGCTTCTCTGACAGAAACATAGCTGGGATCTTAATATAAGACATATTCAATTTAATTGAAACATGTCAGACAAAAATGAATTGTTTTGACTTAGAGAAATAAAAAAATAAACATTAACTTTTTATTCATCCATCAACTATACCCTCTTAAGTCATAGGCAGCTGGAGCCAATCCCAGGTGACATTGGGGCGAGAGGCGGCGTACATCGTGGACAGGTCGCCAATCAATCACAGGGCTCATTCACATTACATTTTCACCAAACAAAAACTGAATGCCAAGCCTAATCTAGTGGTATCCTCCCTGTGAGGAGGAGTAAATGCAAAACTCAGATATCTTCCACCTCTACTTATCTGAGTGCAGAGAGGAGGACAGAGAACAGTGGAAACACAGTTTAACATGATGGACTATAGGACAGGACTGCTGCTTTTAATTGTCTGCTGGGCAGGTGAAGATTTTCACTGATCTTGATTTGACATTCCCATTTGTATTACTGACATATTTCACATGAACATTTTCTCTGATCTTTGTACCAAGGTAATGCATGACATGCTTATCGTTTTTGGTTTGACAGGTGTTGATGGTCAGACTCTGACACAATCTGAACCAGTGTTGAAAATGCCTGGGGATTCCCACAGATTGACCTGTACAACATCTGGATTCACATTCAGTAGCTACTATATGGCCTGGATCAGACAGGCTCCTGGAAAAGGACTGGAGTGGGTTGCTACTATCACTCATACCAGTAGCAACATGTACTACTCTCAGTCAGTCCAAGGCCGGTTTACCATCTCCAGAGACAACAGCAGAGAGCAGCTGTATCTGCAGATGAACAGTCTGAAGACTGAAGATTCTGCTGTTTATTATTGTGCTCGAGACCCACAGTGACTGGAGTTGGTTGAGCAGCTGTACAAAATCCTACAGAACTCATTCTTTCAGGCTGGTAGAGCCCAAGTTTGAAATATTTTTCATAAAATGTATATATTTAAACATTTTATATTACATTTTTGTTGTTTTCAGGTTGTTAAATTGTTTTATATTGTGTAATCTAATTTTCATATACAGTATGTTTTTATTATAAATTAATAATCCTCCCTGCATTAAACACAAACTTGAAAACACATTAAAAACACAATAAAGATCACTCATTGATAAAAGGTCCAAAGACAGCCCAACAATCTGGTTGTACTACAAATACTTTACATTTCTACAAAGTAAGACACAATTATGTCTGTAAATGATATGATGTGGAATCTATGAGAATGAAAAATAATGTTACTGTTTCTTTTATAAAATCACTAGAGGACAGTCAGGGTCTAGTTTCTCTCTCCTCTGTTACTAAAAGGAGAAACTCAGATCAGCTGTTCTCATTGATCTTAACTGACTGATACTCAAACTCTGAAATGATTCATATTGCTCTGAAATAAAATCAATAGGTACATATGAATATGTCACTCTTTCCTTCACATACCGTAATTTCATTAACATAATTTAAGTGGAGATCAGTGATGACAGCATTTTTCATTATTGTTTACATAAAAAGTGAATTTACTTGTATCGTGTATTGAGATAACTATTTCATATAAAATGATGAAGTAATGGATGATGCTTTTTTATTTAACCATGATTATAACACTACAAGGTTTCTGAATAAATGTACACTGCTGTGACTGGTCAGTTCTTTGAAGAAGACATGAACATCATTAATAAATCAGAAATCTTCATGATTCAAATACCTTAATTGATGCATTAATTCAAGTATTGTTCCTGCATTAAGTCATGCATGAGATACTATTATTCCTTGTACATTACTGAAGTACCATATGAATTAATTCATGCTTTTTTCATGCATGAAGTCATGCATAAATTCACGTCAATTCATCTACCATAATTATAAAGTGTAACCAATAGAACACTACAAAACAAAAAGTGCTTTTGTCTCTAAATGTGATATTGTATGTAGAAGGACAAGCGACTGTAATTGAAAAATTAACAATTAATAAATGATACATAACAGAGTGCTGGTTTAGGAGCCACTCCCTCCCCATGGTATCTTGATGCAAATCTTCAGTCTGTGCAGTGTACTTCTGTCCTGCTGACTGCTCTTGTACTTTGTGTGGAGCATCAGATGTCACATCTCCAGCCTCAGGATGATGAAACACACTCACTCTTCTGCTGGTTGCTCTCTCTCTGCCCTGTGAGTTCTCCTGCTTCTTGCTGTGTAATCTTTTCTCAGACAACATGGACTGATGGTCAGTCAGTGACACCAGAAAACTTCCCAGATGATTCATTTATTCTGTGTTTCCTCTCTCCCTTTTATTTCATCAGGTTGTACAGGTCAGAGTATGGAGTCCATTCCTTCCATTTCAGTGGTGAAAAAAGCCTGGGAGACTCTCAGTCTCTCCTGCAGGGGATCTGGCTTCACATTTAGCTGCTGTGTTATGATGTGGATCAGACAACCTGCAGGAGAAGGAATGGAATGGATAGGGAGCGGCTTCTCTGATTCAAGCAGTAACACTTATGCCAGCAGTGTGCGGGGCCGTGTAGAAATCAGTAGAGATGACAGCAACAGCATGGTGTATCTGAGACTGTCCAACTTAAAGCCAGAGGACTCTGCTGTGTATTACTGTGCGAAACACACAGTGGTTAAAGGAAGCAGAGAGGCTTGACAAAAACCTCATACAAATTTATTTTCCTACAATCTCAGAATACCTACAGGTGGCAGTAGAAGATAAGACGTCAGATGACACAAAGGAGAATATGACAGTATCTCTAAACACACACATACACACACACACACACACACAAATACATTACCACAATAGAAGCAACAGCTGATGTTGTGGTTTGTGACTTCCTGTTTTTTACTGTTACATTTGATATTTGCTTTTCCACAAAAAAAAATGGTAATAATGTTCCTTTTTTTGATTTTGAACAGCAGGTGTTGAGAATATATTTGGACATTTATGCATGATATATCCAGAATATGGATGGCCATCAAATGCTGCTGAGCAAAGTATATAAATACATCTAATTTGAGTATAAATAAATGTGATCGTTGCATTACTTGAGAAATAATCCTCATCATTTGAATATCATATACATATGATAAACAGAATGATATGAAAAATCATCATATTTTTCCAGAGATGTGTTGAGTTTCTGTTTGAGGAGGAGGAGTCAATGCAAATCTCTGACCTCTTCCATCTCTACATATGTGTTGCAGAGTGAAGGACAGACACTAAATCACTGACATACACGCTGTAGACTGGACAGAGACAACTGGCTTTAACAATGATCAGACCTGATTATTTGGTTGTTTTTCTCATCCTGTCATTTAACTGGGCAGGTAAGAACAATAGATGTTTTTTCTGACAAACTTCCTGGTACAAAGACAACATGGCTGCATTACAATAAACTAATGAGCTGTTTAAATGTCTGTAGGTACTGAGGGTCAAACACTGCCTGAGTCTGAACCAGTGGTTAAAAGACCTGGAGAATCCCACAGACTGACCTGCACATATTTTGTGATAATATAATAGGTGGTAATATTGATATTGCTTGGATCAGACAGGCTGCTGGAAAAGGACTGGAATAGATCGCTTATCAGCAGTGGCAGTAGCAGCATCTACTACTCTCAGTCAGTCAAAGGCTGGTTTACCATCTCCAGAGAAAACAGCAGACAGCAGGTGTATCTGCAGATGAACAGTCTGAAGACTGAAGATTCTGCTGTTTATTATTGTGCTCGAGAGCCACAGTGACACAGGAAGGAGCAACGCTGTACAAAAACTCAACATGTCAAAACAAGTCAAATCTTTACTTTCAGTCTGCAGTCTCAATAAAACTGTTCAAGGTTTTATTGCAGCTCCCCTATATGTACCTAAAGCAGAAATTACATATTCTGTTGATCTGAGTTTAACAGAATTTACAATACATTCATACAGAATTGACAGTCCATCCTTCTTTTATAGCCTGTCAGTGTCCTTCTCTATGCAACGTAAACTTCCTCACAGTCTGCTATAAAGACTTGATATCATGCTGTCAGTTGCAGCAGAAGAAGAGAAGCTCCCATCAGATCCCCTTCAATAGCAACCATGTTCTCTGTAGCTCTGCTGCTGCTGCTGGCTGCTGGATCCTGTGAGTCTCACTGAGGCAGAGACACTGACAGTATGATCACAGCACACTGTTCACTGCTATTACACTGATTCAATACTCAACATGTTTTCCTCCACAGGTGTGAAGTGTGAACAGTTGACCCAGCCAGCCTCTGTGACTGTGCAGCCAGGTCAACGTCTGACCATCACCTGTCAGGTCTCTTATTCTGTTAGCAGCTACTACACAGCTTGGATCAGACAGCCTGCAGGGAAAGGACTGGAGTGGATTGGAATGAAACATACTGCAGCTTCATACTACAAAGATTCACTGAAGAACAAGTTCAGTATCGACTTAGAGACTTCCAGCAACACAGTGACTCTAAATGGACAGAATGTCCAGCCTGAAGACACTGCTGTGTATTGCCGTGCCAGAAAGCTACAGTAACACAAACCATCAGTAGACCTGAACAAAAACCCCTCAGAGCCTGAACACTTGTAACATGAAGCCACCAGAGGAGGAGCCCTCAGACCACTAATGGTTTCAACACCAGCTCACTGTTACAGCAAGGAGAGAAACAGTCTTATGTTCTTAATTAAATGTAACATTAACAGTACAATCAATAAATTTAAATGCTCTGACATAACAATCAGTGATACATCATTGAATGTATACATAACATTTCAAGTGATGGAATAAATTCAGTGATTTAACTACAGTATAAATGAATCATTTCTCTTCTATCATATCATTATTTACTTTTCATTAATAATCAAACAGATGTTTGTCAGAGATTCAGGTTTCACCTTCTCTTCATGTGAGAACACCTGAACATTTAATCTTCATTTTGATTTATTCAAATATACTTTAGTCAGCTGATACTTACTATCTTACTATCATCAGTATGTAAATCAGCCTCCTTGTGTGTTACCTCATAAAGAAGTGAAGTGTGTGTGTGTCAGTGAGAGAAAGAAGAGCTCACATCAGTTCAGCTTCAACATCACCATGTTCTCTGTAGCTCTGATACTGCTGCTGGCTGCTGAATCCTGTGAGGAGCTTTCAGTGGATTCACACTAATACACACATTAGAAACACTGAATAGTCAGATGAATGATGGAGATAATGTTGATTTGTGTTTCCACAGGTGTGAACAGAATTGATCTCATCCAGACAGACTCAATGGTTGTGCAGCCTGGACAGTCTCTGATCATCAGCTGTCAGGTTTCTGGCTATTCTTTGACTGATAACAGCTATGCAACACACTGAAGACACTCTAGTGTAACTATTTAACCTCTGTGATGGATGATTATCACAATTTCTTTCCTTACAGGAGTTTGGAGTGAGATCAAACTGGACCAGTCTTCCTCTGAGGTGAAAAGACCTGGAGAGACAGTGAAGATGTCATGTATCATATCTGGTTATAGCATGACAAGCTATTATGTTCACTGGATATGAGAAGCTCTAGAGCGGATTGGAAGGATGGATACAGGTTCTAACTCTGCTAGATATGCCAGCTCCTTTAAAAGCCGTTTCATCATGACTGAAGATGTTCCCAGCAGCACTCAGTACCTCGAGGTCCAGAGCCTGACAGCAGCAGATTCTGCTGTTTACTTCTGTGCTCGAGAAGACACAGTGACTGAAGACAGTGGAGCAGCTGCACAAAAACCTCCACAGACAACATACAGCAATGTGATATTAATGACATCTGAGTACCCCCCCCCCCCACAAAGTACTTTGATATATCTACATTATATTTCTATATATTTTACTTTATACTTATGAGTAAATATTTATTTAGTTCATGATGTTACATCACTTAGAGTATGACACATAGTTTCTTCATTCGTCAAAGCATTATCTACTATAATAAGTTGCCAAAGTCAAGTACAAACCATAATGTTATAATAATACAAAATGGTGAAATGACAATAATGTAATTGTCAAAAATGATATTAGATGTTGATCAGAATGAAAATGTATATGATTGTAAATATTTCATGTGCTGCCTATTGTTCGCAAAATGACTAATGAGAAACAGAGCCTTGATAATGATTGATCATATTTGAAAAAAACTTTGTATTTTAATGTGTCAAAGTTCATTTGTGTATTATTCGAATACATTTGGTTGTGGTGTTAATACTGAAACATTAGACAAAGGTCAAAACAGCTGACTTGGAGGGTTGACTCTGATCCAGTTTCATTAAATATCTCCAGTCCAGATGTTTCCTCCCTGTGAGGAGGAGTCGATGCAAAACTCAGATATCTTCCACCTCTACTTATCTGAGTGCAGAGAGGAGGACAGAGAACAGTGGACACACAGTTTAAACATGATGGACTATAGGACAGGACTGCTGCTTTTAACTCTCTGCTGGGCAGGTGAAGATTTTCCACTGATCTTGATTAAACATAGTTTTGAATTGTGTAACAACTAAATTCATGTGATGTTTTTTTATATCTTGACAGGTGTTGATGGTCAGACTCTGACAGAATCTGAACCAGCGGTTAAAAGACCTGGAGAATCCCACAGATTGACCTGTACAGCATCTGGATTAACAATCAGCGGCTACTATATGGCCTGGGTCAGACAGGCTCCTGGAAAAGGACTGGAGTGGGTTGCGAGTATCTACAGTAGTGCTTAGCATCTACTACTCTCAGTCAGTTCAGAGCCGGTTTACCATCTCCAGAGACGACAGCAGACAGCAGCTGTATCTGCAGATGAACAGTCTGAAGACTGAAGATTCTGCTGTTTATTATTGTGCTCGACACCCACAGTGACTGGAGTTGGTTGAGCAGCTGTACAAAAATCCTGCAGTATTCTTACTGTGCTGATGAAGCCAAATAATGAAGATGATATATGAATGTAATCTTTATATCATACATTTTATACATTATATATGTAATATTACTACTTTTTCAAATTTTTTCCCCCCTGAATTTTACATTAGATATCATTTTTAGATAATAAATGACCCTTCGTCTCTTCATTATATAACGTCCTGCTTTCCTGAGAAATATTATTACTCAACATTAAACACACAAAAACACAATAAAGATCACTTGTTGGTAAAAGTGCCAAAAACATCACAATGATCTGGTTTCTTAAATTAAACTACTTCATCTCCTGCAGTAAGAAACATTTCTTGTCTTTCCTCGTCCTCCCTGGGCTGATAAACTCTGCACTGTCTCACATGACTAATGTCCTCAGGTCAAGTCATTCAAAATGAGACAACACAGACATTTGAGTATGATTGTTGTATGACTGGCTTTTAAGAACTCTGAATAAAAACAAGTAAAAATCATGCTGCATGATATTTGATATATGATTTTATTTCTGAAATAACCACACACATATGAAGGTAAAATATGTTGTTTATTACAGAAGAGTAACTTGTTAATGGATGATCTACAATAGTTTTCATCTTTGTTAAAGGATTTAGTTTTTTGTATTTTATCACGTTTCAGTTCCTGAGCAGCTGTTTTCCTCTAAAAGGCTTCAAGTTTCTCCGTATGTCTGTTTCTTTAAACATCTGCAAACACTGAAACCATTACAAGTCTTTTATTAAAACCTGCAAAATATATTACTATTCACATGATTCTGGCTGCTGTCAATGTATTTATGTTTGCACCAGATACAGTCAATAAGCAAATATATGAAAAAATAAATGCAGGTCTCTTATTCTTTTAGCAGCTACAACACAACTTGGATCAGACAGCCTGCAGGGAAAGGAGGTGGATTGCACATGTGGTGTTGCATCCATCACATACTTCAAATATTCAATGAAGAACAAGATCAGTATCAACTTAGAGGAACACAGTGACTTTAAACTTTAAGCAGTGACAAATTAATTTTGACAGCCCTAGTTTAAATACTTGGAGGTTTCAATCACTGATACATCATTGTCTGTACTCCCACAAGACAGACTGAATTACACTTTTAGAAATTGTTTAACATTACACTTTTTTAACTAATGAAATGAATGCAGCTGAATTTTCTTCAGAAGTGGAATTTTGTGCTCTGAGTTATACTAATAACTCAATGTACTAATTTTGCAAGCTTCATTCACAAGTAAAATGAGATGAGATGTTATTTATCTATCTCAAGCCGACAAGGTGTTTATGACGTTAAACCAATTTTTAAATGATAATATTATTAATAACTTTTATTTTTAAACAGTAACTATTATTTACAATTGGAGAAAATATAATAAGAGTAAAGAAACATATGCAAATGTTACAAAGTGACTTGTAAAAAAAAAAAAAGAAAAAGAAGAAAAAAAAAGGATTAGTAACATCAGGTTAAACATGTGAAACAAAGTCAAAATGGTAAGAGATACAGTGAGATGATTTGCTAAAACACAAAATACAGTTAGGAGAAAGTCAAAAAAGGAGGAGTCAATGCAAAACTCAGATATCTTCACCTCTACTTATCTGAGTGCAGAGAGGAGGACAGAGAACAGTGGACACACAGTTTAACATGATGGACTATAGGACAGGACTGCTGCTTTTAACTCTCTGCTGGGCAGGTGAAGATTTTCACTGATCTTAATTTAACATAGCTTTTATTTATGTCATTAGCTTATTTCACTTGATGTTTTTTATCCTCTTGACAGGTGTTGATGGTCAGACTCTGACAGAATCTGAACCAGCGATTAAAAGACCTGGAGAATCCCACAGATTGACCTGTACAACATCTGGATTCACACTCAGCAGCTACCCTATGAGCTGGGTTAGACAGGCTCCTGGAAAAAGGACTGGAGTGGATCGCTTATATAGGCACAGCTAGTACTCCTATCTATTACTCCCAGTCAGTCCAGGGGAGATTCACCATCTCCAGAGATGACTCCAGCAGTAAAGTCTATCTTCAGATGAACAGTCTGAAGACCGAGGACACAGCAGTGTATTACTGTGCCCGACGGACACAGTGAGAGACGATAATAGGAGAGTCATACAAAAACTACTTCCTCTATTTACAATCACCACTGGGAACATTCAGTTGACTCAGTATTACTGTTTTCTTGCCATACTGTCGACAAGTTCAATGTATTAGTGCAGTGAAACTGTGTCCACTTCATACGTGCATGCATGAAGATCATGCAAAAATCAACATTTTGGTAACATTTAAAATTAAAAAGCTTACACATGATTTTCAGATTGTACACAAGTTTTTTGAGATTTTCTTATTCATACCAAATTTACACAACATCCTGGAATTAAATCATTTTCCAGCCATAAAAACGAAGCATGTAGATATTTAACAAATAATCATTTTTAAAATATACATTTTAATAATGTATGTCTGTATGCAGATCTTATCAAAAACTCTTCTCATTATGAAAGAAGCTGGATCGGAAAAGTCTGAAGACTAAAGTTGCTGTTTATTATTGTGCTCGAGAGCCAGAGAGACTGGAGTTGTTTGAGCAGCTGTACACAATCCTACAGTACTCATTGTTACTGGACTTATAGAGCACAACTGTCTCACATTCTTAATCTTTGAAGGTTAACTTTTACAAGTTGATAGTAAATGTTCACACCTTTAGATGCTTCAGAATTCATTCCTTCATAAGGTGCAAAATCATGAAAATCACATAGAAATGATGGGTGGAATGATTGTTGTCGAAAACTGACATAAATGGAAATACATAAGAATAAAATGCCATTTGTTTTGTTTTCAAATATCTAAAAGGTAAAAAAACATTCTTTTATTTTATTCTAAATATTTTTAGTAATTCTAGTCCTCTAAACATCAGTTACAATAATGCATCTCGTGCTTTTGTTTACTGTCATGTTGGTGCTTGAGAGTATCCCAGCATGCAATGGGTGGAAGGAAGGTAAGCAGGGAACAAGTACAGAGCTTCAGTAACAAACATTTTTTTGGGTGTCACAAGTGAGTAATCTTTCTCTGTTTAAAAGTAGCTACCATTCCTGTTTTAAAACTCTAGAGGGCAGACAAGGACTGGCTTTAACAGTTATCCCAGTGACGTCCATATACAGGAACAAAAGACAGGGAAGAAAAGCAGATTGTTTTTATTTAATTGTTTTCAGCCCATAATGCTCCAGATATTGATGTTCTCCTCCTAATGATAATCTGTTACAAACTTTTCTGCCATGAAATGACCATAAACCATCACAATGCCACATCCATGTGTGCTGGGCACCACTGCTTCAATCTATCAGATGACATAAATGATGCTTAAATTATTGTTTTGGTAAAGTTGATAACCTAGTTACTCATTTTAAAATAACATTTAAAATGTACAACCTAATATGGACACTTCCTAGTGTAGTGCCAGAGCACATAAAACCTTTCAGACCTGACATCGCCACCTCCTATTGAGGGTCAGGAGGAACCCTTTAAACCCTTAATGTTAATTAGTGTGTCGTGTGACCAACTCTAGTTCCTCCCGAACAGGAACAATTAACATGAGGCAAATATTGTACAAAAATACATTTGGTTTTATAACAAAAAGATTAAAAGAATTCCAATTAAAATAGCAAGGGCAGAGTAATAAAATAATAAATTAGGTGGCAGATACATTTGGTCTTACTCTCCTCAAAGTAGGAAGGTCGGGTCAGCACGCACACACCACTAGGCCTGTCACGATAACACATTTTGCTGGACGATAAATTGTCCCAGAAATGATTGCGATAAACGATAATATTGTCAATCTGAGACCATTTTCATCTAATATAATGATAGTGGCATAATAATGCAGGTACACCTTTTCCTAATATCCACAATGTGTCTTTGATCTCCTTTAGCATGTCGTCTTTCACGCTGTTGCACTGTTGTGGAATTGCCATTTGTGACACGTATGTTCTCCCAGGCAATTCGTACTGGCTGTCAAATGTTTGCAGCATTCGTCGAGTGTTTGTGCAACAGACTACAGACTCTGTACTACATTTAACAATTATTTATTAAACACTAAATATTAAATTTAAATAATATATAATTAATAAATTATATCTATCTATATGGCTGTCTGCCACATGGCGAGTAAATGTTTGTATCAAAATTGTTCTGTTTTTCAGTCTTTGGCGAAGGTGCAGCTACTTTCTTCTGCTCCTCTGCTGTCTGCAGGTCGGAGCTTCGCAAACAAACAAACAAACAAACACTGGCGCGCACACAAAAACTGGTGCACACACCAGACACCAGCCACCACATCACTTCTGTTTACTGATAGCGATTGTTTACCTCAGGCTAATTAATTAGCTAGTAAGTTGCGATTTTTGGCAGCCAGCCTTCCAAAAGAAAGCACAATGAAATTAAATAACTAACCGTTGACCGACAAGCAGGTAACGGAGTCTCAGTTCACCGTCTGGGAGCCTCTGACACACTTTCTGCACTTAGTGTCCGCGGACAGCTGTAGGCTTGTACTGGTTAATGTTCTGTATATTGTCGGACACATGCAGCCACTTTCCTGAAACTGCTTGCGAGACTGACAAGTCCACAGCGGCATGTTTGTCCGAGCCTGTCTCCACCGCCTCCACCTGCAGGTTGTCAACTGTGTGCTTTGGAATGAAAGGGAGAAAACAGGACGCCGAGTAACACGGCGGATATCGCTCATATACTTTTTTTAAAAACAAATTGACGGTGCCTTAACTGCAAAGTGCTTCGGGAAACCCTGCTCCAATAACTAGCGTTTTCTCTGTCTCTCTCTCTCCGCCAGGAGTCCCGCCTCCCCACACAAAGACCATGCGACTGACAAGAGGGTTCACTCCTCGTTACGCTAAGGAACCGAGAGTGGTCATCCAGTCTCTTTGGTAGAGAGAGAGACAAGGAAAACAAACAAGCATGCAAATGGATCAAGCTGTGAATATACACAAATCAAGGAGAGCTACCTATGTTAAAACTTCCATCAACAATATCTCTCTACAGACCACTTGTAAAGGCAATCACAAAATTAATCAACCAAGGCAAATAAACAAAAGAAACTAAATGGTAAAAAGAAAACAGTGACTGGTCCCTCTTTGAGAAAACAAACAAAGCATGTTAGTGGCCAGTCAAAGTCATATGACGTAGGCAGAGGCAAACAAGAGCTTGCGCTCCCGCTCCCCTCTCACTCTTCTCTCTCTCTCTGGATGTAGTTAGCTAGAGCAGTGGTGAGAGACAGAGCGAGATATAGAGAAAGTTTTAGATTGAATTTTAGAGAAGTCAAGTCATAAGGGTAAATTATTGTGTTTGTGTTATTGTGCACACATTCCAGCCTATAGGACAGGACTGCTGCTTTTAACTATATACTGGGCAGGTCAAGATTTTCACTAATCTTAAAGAGCAATGTGCAGATTGAATTCATAACTGAATTAATACTTAATGTTGTCTGTAGAGGTCTTTTAAAAACACATAAGTAGAAATTGCTATGTTACACAAACCCTAAAGTGGAAATTTTGATGAAAGGGTGCCCATTTTAAGCTAGGCTCTGAAATACGCCTTTCCCGCTAGCAACGTGTCATATGACGTAGGCAGAGGCAAACAAGAGCTTGCGCTCCCGCTCTGCTCTCACTCTGCTCTCTCTCTCTGGATGTAGTTAGCTAGAGCAGTGGTGAGAGACAGAGCGAGATATAGAGAAAGTTTTAGATTGAATTTTAGAGTCAAGTCATAATGGTAAATTATTGTGTTTGTGCTGGTTGCACAAATTCCAGCCTGTCAGGAAATCGTGTCCATCATTTTCCTTGTAGGAAAAGCAAGGTTTTTCGTTTTTGGATGCGTTTTGTGCAGGTGAAGAGAGCAGACTTCACTGCCGTGTCTGTCACCACACACTCGGTCGTTTGTGGCGCTCATTTCACTCCGGAGAGTTATAGACCTGGAGAGTTGTTGGAGTCTCGGATGGGATTTTGGAGTAAGGACCATGTGAGGCTGATTACCGATGCTGTTCCTTCGGTGCACTCAAGTTCACCACTATCAAAGCTTTTACCTGAATCTGGCGCGGGCAGGGCTGGAGGACCAAGTGCTAGCACTAGCAGAAATTCCATGTACCGAAAACGAGCTCATAACAGAGTAAGTATTACTTTTAATTCTTTTAACTCTTAATTTGGCTGATTTTGTAATGTTTTAGTCTAATAATTTCAGAATAGAGAAGTGATTCGAGCGTGTATGTATTGGGCAATCCACCATCTAGCTAACTAGTAACATACATGTTAGCTTGGCTATTGCATTAGCAAACATTTTGGTAGCTGATGATTTGATGACAAGAGTAGCTAAAATTGCATCTGAAACCATTCCCTCATCTGGATTAAAAATGCGCTGACTGCAAGTTCCTATTATCAGAGCTTCAGTATAATAATACAGAGAGAGAAAGGGAGAGACAGCTTTAGAACAGGTTGTCGTAATTGTCTGCCTTCTGACATGAATGCAGTTTGCACAAAGTTATAGCTATGAGCTGTTGGCAGGCAGCTAACCCAACACCCAACTGTTTTTCAGAAGGGTAGTTACTGTTTTTTGAAAGAGTAACTACCCTTCTGAAAAACAGTAACTACCCTTCTGAAAAACAGTAACTACCCTTCTGAAAAACAGTAACAAATCATTCGTTACCCTTTCAAAAAACAGTAACTACCCTTCTGAAAAACCGTAACTACCCTTCTGAAAAACAGTAACTACCCTTCTGAAAAACAGTAACTAATCATTCGTTATCCTTTCAAAAAACAGTAACTACCCTTCTGAGAAACAGTAACTAATCATTCATTACCCTTTCATAAAACAGTAACTACCCTTTCAAAAAACAGTAACTACCCTTCTGAAAAACAGTAACTACCCTTCTGAAAAAAAACAGTAACTATCCTTCTGAGAAACAGTAACTACCCTTCTGTGAAACAGTAACTAATCATTCGTTACTCTTTCAAAAACAGTAACTAATTAACTACCTATTTTTTTGTGTAACTTACTGTAAAAAACAACAACACACACTTATTATCAGAATCAGTGGGAATGAGTGTGGAGATGAAGAAGGTTGGTGAGCTAAGAGGGGGCCTGGTCATCTAGAGGATTTGTGAGTAAAGGGAAAACAATGTAAATCACGAGCAGCTGAGTTCTCAAAGTCTGTTACGGACTTGTACACTGCGGGGTTGTACACTGCTATCCTGAATTAGTTGACTGTACTATAAAGTCGCATTGAAACCCGTTGCCTTAAACCATCTAAGTTTTTACACAAGGTGAAACTTAACAGGTCAAGTTGTATTAACACACAGCGGTAAGTTGATGCAGTAGACAAATCAAGTTTACATTACTGTAGTAGTCAGTAGTCTCGCTTTGCTAGACCTTCTTCCACCGCAGTGCTGTGGAGGAGGGTCTGGCTAGTCCACACAGCATTCCGGGATGGGAGAAAAACATGCTCTGGTTTATTGGCATTTCTTTAAACCAATCACAATAGTCATGGGCGGCGCTAAGCGCTGTATGGAGCAACGGCGCCTCTGCAAAATAACGGCCTGGAACTTGTTTTGGTTGAACTTGTACGTTCTAAAGTTGTTTTAGTCGTACAATAGAAGACAAGATTGGACAGATAGTCAAGCTAGCTGTCTGGATTTACCTTGCAGAGATCTGAGAAAAGGTTAACCATAGCCCTCAGAAATCAACTGGAGTTTAAAATGCCAACGAAAGGAAATCTCAAGGCAGTGGATATCTGGCCTAAATGACTGAAATCCGTCGACGGCAACGGAGCAATCCCGGAAGTGGAAATTCGAGGATATAGACTAAGTAGTCAGTACTAAAAATCATTGGTAAACATAAATCATTTTTTTCTGGAGAGATGTTGTCTGAAATAAGCATGTTAAAGCTTTAGTGCGTAACTTTTTTATATTAGTAAACGTCCGTCACATTCAAGCCATTGCCAAAATGAGTTGATACAAAGCTAATTAAGACTATCAGCTCCACTAAACTCTCTCTGTATTTCTCCGTATGGCTATGTTCAGATACTAGTGTCGTCCGGTGACTTTTGCGTGCAGAAAATCAAGCAAAGATAATTACCTCTTCTGAAGAGTCCATCATGCTTTTTTAAAAGACCAGAATCTGAGGAGAGGAGGATGTCATGATAAATAAATACATCCTTTTAAAGATATATTCCTCTTTTTCTGGGGACTAATGCTTTGAAAAGATGTACACTGCGAAAAGACAATTTTCTGTCATGAAGTGGAATATGAAAAAATAATATTAGGAGCATGCGTGAAAATTTTTCAAGTAACAGAGTTTGTGACACATTGAACAGCTGAAATGTTGGAACATCTTAAAAAAAAAGAATATAAGGTTTTTGTATTTCTTAAGGTTTATTTAAGTTTATTTAAAAACATGTACAGTTTTTTTTCTTCACTCAATCCAAATAAAATGAATGGGCTTCAGTTTAAGTGACGTCTGCATGTATAACATTAACTTATGGCTTATTGCAGTGGTTCCCAAACTTTTCACATTAAGGACCCCTACACTGACACAAATTAGACCACTGACCCCCATTTGATGAGATTTGGTTCCCGGATCCCCCATCTGATCTTCTCTTTGATGTTTTACTACAGAAAATCAATCACAAATGTCCAATCACAAAAGCTGTGATTGGACATTGCGGCTTGTGGAATTGTGGGACTTTTTTAGTTTTTTTAGTCATAATAGTTACTCTCACACTGCTCGTAAATGATATCTCTGGATCACATTTATTTTTAGCGGCAAATGTGAGTGAAATACTCGCACTGTAAAGCTCTGCCTGTATGTGTAATTTATATATTTTGTATGTATTGTATGCAGGATGTTTACAGTAAAATACGTTGTTTGCAGGCCTTCAATGTTTCTTTTCGTCATTTTGTCTTAATTGTTCTGTTATTAAAATAATCACACATCAAGCAGCAGGTAAAGTACATCTATGATGTTCCCTTTTAAACCTTTAGAGGGAGGTCTATGCAAACTCTTCCTTCTTTATAAACACACCAACAGCAACTGTAGAATCATTTGAGGCAGAACTACTGACAGTTTCATACATATCAGAAAGACTTTGATCAGACATCAGTTCATTGTAGAGAGTAATGGGAAATATGATTGTCTGGGCTTTATTTTTTGTAGTTGCTATTAATGGTAAGGAAATAATTTGTTTTTTTAAATGCTTAATATTTTCAAGAGTGATGGATGACGATCATTTCTTTCCTTACAGGAGTTTGGAGTGAGATCAAACTGGACCAGTCTCCCTCTCAGGTGAAAAGACCTGGAGAGACAGTGAAGATGTCATGTATCACTTCTGGTTAGCATGACAAGCAACTATATTCACTGGATACGACAGAGACCAGGAGAAGCTCTGGAGTGGATTGGGAGGATTAACCCACATAGCAACACTCCGAGCTATGCCAGTTCTTTTCAGAGCCGCTTCAGTTTTACTCAAGATGTTCCCAGCAGCGCTCAGTACCTCGAGGTCCAGAGCCTGACAGCAGCAGATTCTGCTGTTTACTTCTGTACTCGATAGACACAGTGACTGAAGACAGTGGAGCAGCTGCACAAAAACCTCCACAGACAACATACAGCAATGTGATATTAATGACATTCGAGTCACCCCCCTTTACAAAGCACTTTGATATGTTTACATTATATTTCTATATAATTTACTTTATACTTATGAGTAAATATGTATTCTCTTTATGATGTTACATCACTGAGACAGAGTTTCTTTATTCGTCAAAGCATTATCTACTGTAATAAGTTGCCAAAGTCAAGTACAAACAAAAAAGTTATAATAGTATAAAATGGTGAAATGACAATAACGTAATTGTAAAAAATGATAGTAGATGTTGATCAGAATGAAATTGTAAATGATTGTAAATACTTCATGTGCTGCCTATTGTTCTCAAAATGACTAATGAGAAACAGAGCCTTGATAACAAGATTAATTATGATTTAACACATTTGAAAAACCCTTGTATCTTAATGTGTCAGATGTCATTTGTATATTATTAGAATACATTTGGTTGTGGTGTTAATACTGAAACATTTTACACAAATTAAAACATCATCAGACAAAGGTCAAAACAGCTGACTTGGAGGGTTGACTCTGACTCAGTTTCATTAAATATCTCCAGTCCAGATGTTTCCTCCCTGTGAGGAGGAGTCGATGCAAAACTCAGATATCTTCCACCTCTACTTATCTGAGTGCAGAGAGGAGGACAGAGAACAGTGGACACACAGTTTAACATGATGGACTATAGGACAGGACTGCTGCTTTTAACTCTCTGCTGGGCAGGTGAAGATTTTCACTGATCTTGATTAAACATAGTTTTGAATTGTGTAACAACTAAATTCATGTGATGTTTTTTTATATCTTTAGGTGTTGATGGTCAGACTCTGACAGAATCTGAACCAGCGATTAAAAGACCTGGAGAATCCCACAGATTGACCTGTACAACATCTGGATTGTCATTCAGTAGCTACTATATGGCCTGGATCAGACAGGCTCCTGGAAAAGGACTGGAGTGGGTTGCCTCTATCAGATATGACAGTGCTAGCATCTACTACTCTCAGTCAGTCCAAGGCCGGTTTACCATCTCCAGAGACAACAGCAGAGAGCAGCTGTATCTGCAGATGAACAGTCTGAAGACTGAAGATTCTGCTGTTTATTATTGTGCTCGAGACCCACAGTGACTGGAGTTGGTTGAGCAGCTGTACAATATCCTACAGTACTCATTCTTTCAGGCTGGTAGTGCACAAGTTTGAAATATTTTTCATTAAAAGTATATATTTTAACATTTTATATTACAGTTTTGTTGTTTAAAGGTTGTTAAATTGTTTTATATTCTGTAATTTTATTTTCATATATGTCTATATTATAAATTAACAGTCCTCCCTGCATTATACTTGAAAACACATTAAAAACACAATAAAGATCACTCATTGATAAAAGGTCCAAAGACAGCCCAACAATCTGGTTGCTGAAATTAAACTTCTACAAATACTTTACATTTCTACACACAGTAAGACACAATACTGTCTGTAAATGATATGATGTGGAATCTATGAGAATGAAAAATAATGTTACTGTTTCTTTTATAAAATCACTAGAGGACAGTCAGTGTCTAGTTTCTCTCTCCTCTGTTACTAAAAGGAGAAACTCAGATCAGCTGTTCTCATTGATCTTAACTGACTGATACTCAAACTCTGAAATGATTCATATTGCTCTGTAATAAAATCAATAGGTATATAAGAATATGTCACTATTTCCATCACATACTGTAAATTTATTAAAATTATTTCTAAGAGAAAACAGCTGAAAGTGGAGATGAGAGATGACAGCATTTAACGTTATTGTTTAGAGTGAATTTACTGGTATTGTGTATGGAGATAACTATTTTATATAAAAGAGATTTTTAATGTTTGAAGATAGAATAATAATATAATCATTAAGGAATTATTGTTGTGTATTACCACACATGAAAGTCTAGAAAATAAGTGGAGACAATAGAGAACAAAGAGTTTAATGCAATAAAGTTATCTGTACCTAGATATGAAGAAATCAAAAATGACACGCATATTTTGTCACTCTGTAGATATAATAACACTGAACAAACTCTTCTATTGACTCCAGTTAGACCAACATTGATGCTTCATATGTTTGATTTTATGCAAACTCAGTGACCTTCCTTGTTTCTCAGCTATAAAAACATCACATCAGGCTGTCAGTGGAGTTCAGCACGTCAGTTTCAACATAAACCATGTTCTCTGTAGCTCTGCTGCTGCTGTTGGCAGCTGGATGTGAGTCTCTCTGGATTTCTTAAAGTCAACAGTTCTTCTTTTGCAGTATAACTATCATTTGTTACAAAACATTTTCTATTTTCAACAGGTGTGAAGTGTGAACACTTGACCCAGCCAGCCTCTGTGACTGTGCAGCCAGGTCAACGTCTGACCATCACCTGTCAGGTCTCTTATTCTGTTAGCAGCTACTACACAGCTTGGATCAGACAGCCTGCAGGGAAAGGACTGGAGTGGATTGGAATGAAATATACTGGAGCTTCATACTACAAAGATTCACTGAAGAACAAGTTCAGTATCGACTTAGAGACTTCCAGCAACACAGTGACTCTAAATGGACAGAATGTGCAGCCTGAAGACACTGCTGTGTATTACTGTGCCAGAGAGCCACAGTAACACAAACCATCAGTAGACCTGAACAAAAACCCCTCAGAGCCTGAACACTTGTAACATGAAGCCACCAGAGGAGGAGCCCTCAGACCACTAATGATTTCAACACCAGCTCACTGTTACAGCAAGGAGAGAAACAGTATTATGTTCTTAATTAAATGTAACATTAACAGTACAATCAATCAATTTAAATACTCTGACATAACAATCAGTGATACATCATTGACTTTATATATAACATTTCAAGTGATGAAATAAATTTAGTGATTTAAATAAATCGTTTCTCTTCTATCATATAATTATTTACTTTTCATTAATATGTTTGACAGAGATTCAGGTTTCACCTTTTCTTTATGTGAGAACACCTGAACATTTCATCTTCATTTTGATTTATTCAAATATACTTTAGTCAGCTGATTTACTATCATCAGTATGTAAATCAGCCTCCTTGTGTGTTACCTCATAAAGAAGTGAAGTGTGTGTGTGTCAGTGAGAGACAGAAGAGCTCACATCAGTTCAGCTTCAACATCACCATGTTCTCTGTAGCTCTGATACTGCTGCTGGCTGCTGGATCCTGTGAGGAGCTTTCAGTGGATTCACTCTAATACACACATTAGAAACACTGAATAGTCAGATGAATGATGGAGATAATGTTGATTTGTGTTTCCACAGGTGTGAACAGTATTGATCTCATCCAGACAGACTCAATGGTTGTGCAGCCTGGACAGTCTCTGACCATCAGCTGTCAGGTCTCTGGTTATTCTTTGACTGATGACAGCTATGCAACAGGTTGGATCAGACAGAGTGAAGGAAAACCAATGGACTGGATTTCCCATCGGTGGGGTGGAGGAGACTTTTACCAAAATAATGCTCTGAAGAACAAGTTCCTTTACCACACACACACGTCTACTAGCTCGGTGACATTAACAGGAAAGAATCTGCAGCCTGAGGACACAGCTGTGTATTACTGTGTGCGTGTAAGCTACACAGTGATATAAACCACCAACAGACCTGCACAAATACCCAGCAACCAGCATGTGACTCAAACACAAATTTACATGAGATCGCTATGGATAAAAGCGTCAAATGTAATGTAAACATTAATTCTTCAGTTCAACTTATTAACATGTACCATACAAATGGCCTTTATTGATGGTTAAATGATAGAACGGTAACACTTTATAACAATTGGACTGGAAATCTTTGTGACACGTCAAATAAAAAATATTGTCAAGTAAAGTAAAATTCATAAATATCCTACCTGGGCGAGCATTGTTCTCAGGCATTACTGTTTAAGTGCCTTATATTGTTGTGAATACAGTAACCATAAAAATGCATCTGCAGTATAGTGTATTTTGTGTCAATGTAGTGACCTCAGTATTATTTTGCCAACCCACTCCTTAAATTCTTAATACATTTAATTTAATGTCACCATTAATCATATCTTATATGTCAATGTTAAAGATGGACCATTTTATTTGAAGGGCCACAAACATGATGAATCAATGGATGATGCTTTTTTATTTAACCATGATTATAACACTACAAGGTTTCTGAATAAATGTACACTGCTGTGACTGGTCAGTTCTTTGAAGAAGATATGAACATCATTAATAAATCAGAAATCTTCATGATTCAAATACCTTAATTGATGCATTAATTAACGCATTGTTCCTGCATTAAGTCATGCATGAGATACTATTAATCCTTGTACATTACTGAAGTACGACATTAATTAATTCATGTCCTACTCTATCTGTAAAGTGTCTCGAGATAACTCTTGTTATGATTTGATACTATAAATAAAACTGAATTGAATTGAATTGAATTTAGTTTTTTGCATTTTGTCACGTTTCAGTTCCTGAGCAGCTGTTTTCCTCGAAAAGGCTCCAAGTTTCTCTGTATGTCTGTTTCTTTAAACATCTGCAAACACTGAAACTGATTAAAGGACTTTTTTATTAAAAGCTGCGAAATATATTACTATTCACATGATTCTGGCTGCTGTCAATGTATTTATGTTTGCGGCAAATACAGTCAGTAACCAAATATATGAAAAAATAAATGCAGGTAGCAGCTACTACACAGCTTGGATCAGACAGCATGCAGAGAAAGGACTGGAGTGATTGTACATGGTGGTGTTGTATCCACCAAACTACAACGATTCACTGAAGAACAAGTTCAGTATCGAATTAAGACTCTCCCAGTGACTCATCAGTAGACCTGAACAAAAACCCCTCAGAGCCTGAACACTTGTAACATGAAGCCACCAGAGGAGGAGCCCTCAGACCACTAATGGTTTCATCACCAGCTCACTGTTACAGCAAGGAGAGAAACTGAGGGGGGGGGGGGACTCAGCTTTTCTTAGACATAAGTAGGGGGGGCGCCAAGGAAAAAAGGTTGGGAACCACTGCTCTACAGTAATAGACATAGTTATTTCAATTGTCAAACCATTATCTAAATTGCCAATGTCTTATTCATAAGTACTAACCATGAATGGTATAATAGTATGACACAGTGAGATCAATACAAAGCAGTTGTCATAAATGATACTAGATGTTGGTGATCAGAATGAAACAGATTATTTATATTATTGTGAATGGTGCTGCCCATTCTGATCACAGAGACCAATGAGAAACAGAGCCTTGATACCAAGATTAAACATAATTTAACAAATTTGAATAAACCTTGAGAAAAACAGATGTAATTTGTGTATTGTTAGAATACATGTGGCTATATTGTTAATACTGATAAACATTTTACATTAATTAAGACTCTTGCACATGAATTTCCCAGTTTCATTAAATATCTCCAGTCCAGATGTTTCCTCCCTGTGAGGAGGAGTCGATGCAAAACTCAGATATCTTCCACTCAGATATCTTCCACCTCTACTTATCTGAGTGCAGAGAGGAGGACAGAGAACAGTGGACACACAGTTTAACATGATGGACTATAGGACAGGACTGCTGCTTTTAACTCTCTGCTCGGCAGGTGAAGATTTTCGTTGATATTTATTTGACACAGTTTTTATTTCTATCACTGACATATTTCACATTTTCATTTTGTCTTGACAGGTGTTGATGGTCAGACTCTAATAGAATCTGAACCAGTGGTTAAAAGACCTGGAGAATCCCACAGATTGACCTGTACAGCCTCTGGGTTGGACTTTGGTAGCTCTTGGATGGCCTGGGTCAGACAGGCTCCTGGAAAAGGACCGGAATGGGTAGCAACTATCGAATATGACAGTGCTAGAATCTACTACTCTCAGTCAGTCAAAGGCCGGTTTACCATCTCCAGAGACAACAGCAGAGAGCAGCTGTATCTGCAGATGAACAGTCTGAAGACTGAAGATTCTGCTGTTTATTATTGTGCTCGACACCCATAGTGACTGGAGTTGGTTGAACAGCTGTACAAAATACTGTAGATCCCCTTCTTATAGATATATTCTTCGAAAAAAAATATTTGTTTTTAGCTTTTGTTGTTTTTAATAAAAACATGAAAATGTGCCCTGAAAAAGACCTGACATTATTAACCAATTATCACTTCCTTACAAAAGAGCCAAAGACAGCAAAACAATCCTTGTCCAGGTATGAATAAAATAAATACTACATACACATAGCCATGTGTCATGTACTAAAGTGGGAGTGACAAATAATGTTACATTTTCTTTCATAAAAACCCTAGAAGGCGTCAGTCTCAAGTTTCTCTGTCCTCTATATGGAAACACTTAGTTCTGCTTATCTCTTTGATTTTGACTGACTGCCACTCAAAACTACAACTTTATACTCAGACCCTTTGAGAGCTTACTTCACCCCAACAGAAATAGAACATTTAGGTGCTGGACCAGCAGTGACTGATTCTTCATGTATTCATTTAGTTGTATAGTTCTCCATTTCATCATTTCAAATCAATTTCAATATAAACAGCTGGAAGACTGAAGGAGCTGCTGTTTATTCTTGTGTATGTAAACCATTGGGTTGGAAGCTGAATGGATACTGTAGTAATACTGCAATAATGCAAACTTTTACTTCCTTGGCTCTTGGAGGAAAAACTATGTATTCCTTTGTCACATTGTTTTCTCTATTAGCAGTACTCCCCCTCACTTAGGTGAACAATAACCTTTTAAATTAACATCTTAGACTGACACTACAGCTTGTACTTTGAACTACACACCACACAATCTTACCCTCTTAGACATGCACACAGTTGAAAAACTGTCCAAACACACTGAAAATAAGAGAAACAATGAACAACATCTTTAAAGTATCTCAGTCTGTTTCGAAAACCTCTCTCTCTCTCTCTCTCTCTCTCTCTCTCTCTCTCTCTCTGTCAGAGTCCAGCACTCCTCCTTTTCTGACAGAAAACTGTATCTCCTAATGCTAAAATGTAAATTCACACACTGATGCATAATCCCCACCCATTCTGTCAACACAATATATAATCCCCATACCAGCCTCTGCAGTTGCAGACTGAGACAAGTTCCCACCATGACAGTTGTACAAAGTGTCCTCCTCTTGGCTCTCATTTCAGGTGAGTGAAGTCGGTGTTGAGCGAAGGAGGAGAAAATGAGCTTTGGATGTCGGCTGGCTCCCTGTAATGTAAACTCTGTCTCTTCCAGCTGCTCAGGGCCAGTCCCTCACCTCCTCAGAGCCAGTGGTGAGCAGAGCAGGACAACCAGTCACTCTGTCCTGTAAGGTGGACGGACTGTCTCTAGCTTGGCTGCACTGGATTCGTCAGAAACCAGGGAAAGGATTGGAATGGATCGGACGCATTGATAGCGGAACTGGCACAATATTTGCCCAAAGTGTCCAAGGCCAGTTTTCCATCACCAAAGACACTTCCCAAAATCGTGTGCACTTAGAGGTTAAGAGTCTGAAACAAGAAGACTCTGCAGTTTATTATTGTGCACGAGAGCCACAGTGACACACAACACTACTAAGCTGTACAAAAAACGGAAATAACACTGATCTCTGTGTGAGAAGCACTGAAGCATGTCAGGACTGTGAAAACACATGTTCCACTGAATGATTGACAATTTATAATGAAAGATATGTCATCAATAAAAACTCTATTTGTCAGCATGTTGGGACAGTTTATCATGACTCAGAGCGTGCATTTGAAAAAAGATTATTGGAATTAAATTCAAGATATTATTATATAAGCTCTTTCATTAAAATATAACTCTACAGAGATGTATTTATTTATTTAGATGCAAACCACCAGCAGACCTGCAAAGATACCCAGCACCCATGTTACTCAACAACACATTTTACATTACAGCATTAATTTGTAAGTTCATTTAACATAAACTTTACAGATAATCCTTTTTTTTGTTTTGGTTATATGATAAAACACTACAAAATAGAAGCAACTCCCTCCCCATGGTATCTTGATGCAAATCTTCAGTCTGTGCAGTGTACTTCTGTCCTGCTGACTGCTCTTGCACTTTGTGTGGAGCATCAGATGTCACATCTCCAGCCTCAGGATGATGAACACACTCACTCTTCTGCTGGTTGCTCTCTCTCTGCCCTGTGAGTTCTCCTGCTTCTTGCTGTGTAATCTTTTCTCAGACAACATGGACTGATGGTCAGTCAGTGACACCAGAAAACTTCCCAGATGATTCATTTATTCTGTGTTTCCTCTCTCCCTTTTATTTCATCAGGTTGTACAGGTCAGAGTATGGAGTCCATTCCTTCCAGTTCAGTAGTAAAAAAGCCTGGGGAGACTCTCAGTCTCTCCTGCAGGGGATCTGGCTTCACATTTAGCTGCTGTGTTATGATGTGGATCAGACAACCTGCAGGAGAAGGAATGGAATGGATAGGGAGCGGCTTCTCTGATTCAAGCAGTAACACTTATGCCAGCAGTGTGCGGGGCCGTGTAGAAATCAGTAGAGATGACAGCAACAGCATGGTGTATCTGAGACTGTCCGTAACTTAAAGCCAGAGGACTCTGCTGTGTATTACTGTGCCAGAGAAACACACTGGTTAAAGGAAGCAGAGAGGCTTGACAAAAACCTCAAACTAAATTATTTCCCCAAGAACCTACAGGTGGCAGTAGAAGATAAGACGTCAGATGACACAAAGGAGAATATGACAGTGTCTCTAAACACACACACAAATTCCTGACCACAATGGAAGCAACAGCTGATGTCGTTGTTTGTGACTTCCTGTTTTGTAGTGTTACATTTGTTTCCACAAAAACAATAGTAATGATGTTCCTTTTTTGATTTTGAACAGCAGGTGTTGAGAATATATATGGACATTTATGCATGATATATCCAGAATATGGATGGCCATCAAATGCTGCTGAGAAAAGTATATAAACACATTTAATTTGAGCATAAACAAATGTATATTCAATATTGAGAAAATCATACGTATAATCATATAATGAAAGAATGATATAAATCATATTTTTTCCAGAGATGTGTTGAGTTTCTGTTTGAGGAGGAGGAGTCAATGCAAATCTCTGACCTCTTCCATCTCTACATGTTGCAGAGTGAAGGACAGACACTAAATCACTGACATACACGCTGTAGACTGGACAGAGACAACTGGCTTTAACAATGATCAGACCTGATTATTTGGTTGTTTTTCTCATCCTGTCATTTAACTGGGCAGGTAAGAACAATAGATGTTTTTCTGACAAACTTCCTGGTACAAAGACAACATGGCTGCATTACAATAAACTAATGAGCTGTTTAAATGTCTGTAGGTACTGAGGGTCAAACACTGACTGAGTCTGAACCAGTGGTTAAAAGACCTGGAGAATCCCACAGACTGACCTGCACATATTCTGGGTTTGGTGGGGATTATGCTAATGCTTGGATCAGACAGGCTGCTGGAAAAGGACTGGAATGGATCGCTTACATCAGCGACATGGTTTATTACAGCTCCCCCAGATGTAGTTGAAGCAGACATTAAATATTCTGTTGATCTGAGTGTAAATGTAAATCTGTTTGTTTTACATGTCTGACTTGTTTTAGAAGTTTTGTGAAGAATGAATACAAAATAAATTTCAATTTGTGTTAACTTTGCCGTGATAATAATTACATTTTCTTTCAGAATCAGAATCAGAATACTTTATTGATCCACTCAGGGATATTATTTAGTTGCAGTGTCAAAATACATGTTCATAACACAATTCCAAGCATTGACAACTTTTGACAGGACAGTCCATCCTTCTTTCATAGCCTGTCAGTGTCCTTCTCTATGCAAAGTGAACTTCCTCACAGTCTGCTATAAAGACTTGATATCATGCTGTCAGTTGCAGCAGAAGAAGAGAAGCTCCCATCAGATCACCTTCAATAGCAACCATGTTCTCTGTAGCTCTGCTGCTGCTGCTGGCTGCTGGATCCTGTGAGTCTCACTGAGGCAGAGACACTGACAGTATGATCACAGCACACTGTTCACTGTTATTACACTGATTCAATACTCAACATGTTTTCCTCCACAGGTGTGAAGTGTGAACAGTTGACCCAGCCAGCCTCTGTGACTGTGCAGCCAGGTCAACGTCTGACCATCACCTGTCAGGTCTCTTATTCTGTTAGCAGCTATCGCTACAGCTTGGATCAGACAGCCTGCAGGGAAAGGACTGGAGTGGATTGGACGTGGCTGTGTTGGATGCACCACATACTACAAAGATTCCCTGAAGAACAAGTTCAGTATTAACTTTGACTCTTCCAGCAACACAGTGACTCTAAATGGACAGAATGTGCAGCCTGAAGACACTGCTGTGTATTACTGTGCCAGAGAGCCACAGTAACACAAACCATCAGTAGACCTGAACAAAAACCCCTCAGAGCCTGAACACTTGTAACATGAAGCCACCAGAGGAGGAGCCCTCAGACCACTAATGGTTTCAACACCAGCTCACTGTTACAGCAAGGAGAGAAACAGTCTTATGTTCTTAATTAAATGTAACATTAACAGTATAATCAATCAATTTAAATACTTTGACATAACAATCAGTGAAACATCATTGAATGTACATATAACATTTCAAGTGATGGAATACATTCAGTGATTTAACTATAGTATAAATGTATCATTTCTCTTCTATCATATCATTATTTACTTTTCATTAACAATCAAACAGATGTTTGTCAGAGATTTAGGATTCACCTTCTCTTCATTTTGATTTATTCAAATTCACTTTAGTCAGCTGATTTACTTTCATCAGTATGTAAATCAGCCTCCTTGTGTGTTGCCTCATAAAAACATGAAGTGTGTGTGTGTGTGTGTGTGTGTGTGTGTGTGTGTGTGTGTGTGTGTGTGTGTGTTGGATTGCATTCAGTGATTTAACCACAGTATAAATGAATTGTTTCTCTTCTATCAAATCATTATTTACTTTTCATTAATAATCAAACAGATGTTTGTCAGAGATTCAGGTTTCCAACTTCTCTTCATGTGAGAACACCTGAACATTTAATCTTCATTTTGATTTATTCAAATATACTTTAGTCAGCTGATTTACTATCATCAGTATGTAAATCAGCATCCTTGTGTGTTACCTCATAAAGAAGTGAAGTGTGTGTGTGTCAGTGAGAGACAGAAGAGCTCACATCAGTTCAGCTTCAACATCACCATGTTCTCTGTAGCTCTGATACTGCTGCTGGCTGCTGGATCCTGTGAGGAGCTTTCAGTGGATTCACACTAATACACACATTAGAAACACTGAATAGTCAGATGACTGATGGAGATAATGTTGATTTCTGTTTCCACAGGTGTGAACAGTATTGATCTCATCCAGACAGACTCAATGGTTGTGCAGCCTGGACAGTCTCTGACCATCAGCTGTCAGGTCTCTGGTTATTCTTTGACTGATGACAGCTATGCAACAGGTTGGATCAGACAGAGTGAAGGAAAACCAATGGACTGGATTTCCCATCAGTGGGGAACAAGTGGCCTTCGTCAAAATGATGCTCTGAAGAACAAGTTCAGCTACAGCAGAGACACTTCTGCTCTAACAGTGACTCTAAAAGGACAGAATGTGCAGCCTGAGGACACAGCTGTGTATTACTGTGTACGTGTAAGCTACACAGTGATACAAACCCCCAACAAACCTGCACAAATACCCAGCAACCAGCAAGACTCAACCACACACACATGTTCTAAATGTGGACATTAATAAAGACAGCACTCTTTAATGAGATGATGAAATTAATGTTTATGGAATTCAAACTAACTACATGTAAACAATATTACACAAAATCATGTTCATAAGTACAAACCATGCATGTTATAATGTCAAAGCGAGATGATAATAAAGCAATTTTCAGAAATGCTTTTAATGTTAGTGATCAGATTAAAACTGTAGTTTATTTATGTTATTGTGAATGCTCTCATTTGCTTCCTATTATGTTCATAGTGACTAATGAGAAACAGAGCATTGATAACAAGATAAATCATAATTTAATACATGTAATTAAACTCTGTATGTTAATGTGTCAGATGTCATTTGTGTATATTACAATACATATATGGTTGTGGTGTTAATATTGATAAACATTTTACACAAATTATAACATTTCAGACAAACATTAAAACAGCTGACTTGGAGGGTTGACTCTGACTCAGTTTCATTAAATATCTCCAGTCCAGATGTTTCCTCCCTGTGAGGAGGAGTCGATGCAAAACTCAGATATCTTCACCTCTACTTATCTGAGTGCAGAGAGGAGGACAGAGAACAGTGGACACACAGTTTAACATGATGGACTATAGGACAGGACTGCTGCTTTTAACTCTCTGCTGGGCAGGTGAAGATTTTCACTGATCTTGATTTGAATTTGTCTTCAAAAAGTTACCATCCAACATGAAGTGATTGTTTTCTTGTTTATCTTGACAGGTGTTGATGGTCAGACTCTGACAGAATCTGAACCAGCGGTTAAAAGACCTGGAGAATCCCACAGATTGACCTGTACAACATCTGGGTTTAATTTAGGCAGCTATCACATGGCCTGGATCAGACAGGCTGCTGGAAAAGGACTGGAATGGATTGCTTACATTAGCAGTAGCAGTGGCAGCATCCGCTACTCTCAGTCAGTTCAAGGCCGGTTTACCGTCTCCAGAGACAACAGCAGAGAGCAGCTGTATCTGCAGATGAACAGTCTGAAGACTGAAGATTCTGCTGTTTATTATTGTGCTCGACACCCACAGTGACTGGAGTTGGTTGAGCAGCTGTACAAAAATCCTACAGTACTCATTCTTTCAGGCTGGTAGTGCACAAGTTTGAAATATTTGAAGTATTTTTCATAATGTTTATGTATTTATTTATCTTTTTTATATTAGCTTTGGTTGTTTTGAGGTTAAGTTGTTTAATATGCTGTGATTTACTTGAAATGTTTTTAAAATAAAGTAATAATCCTCCCTGCATTATACACATTCCTGAAAACACATTAAAAACAGAAAAATGTTCACTCATTGATAAAAGGTCCAAAGACAGCCCAACAATCTGGTTGCTGAAATTAAACTTCTACAAATACTTTACATTTCTACAAAGTAAGACACAACACTCTCTGTAAATAAAGTGGAAAATAAAGCGAGTCATAATATGGGAGTTAAAAAATAATGTTTGGCCTTTCTTTCATAAAATCACTAGAGGACAGTCAGTGTCTAGTTTCTCTCTCCTCTGTTACTAAAAGGAGAAACTCAGATCAGCTGCTCTCATTGATCTTAACTGACTGATACTCAAACTCTGAAATGATTCATATTGCTCTGTAATAAAATCAATAGGTATATAAAAATATGTCACTCTTTCCTTCACATACTGTAGTTTTATTAAAATTATTTCTAAGAGAAAACAGCTGAAAGTGGAGATCAGTGATGACAGTATTTAACGTTATTGTTTAGAGTGAATTTACTTGTATCATGTATGGAGATAACTATTTTATACTAAATGATCTTTAGTGTTTGAAGAAAGTCTGGAAAATATGTGGAAATAATATTGACAGTTTAAAGTTATCGGTATCTGGATATGAAGAAAACAAAAATGACACACATATTTTCACTCTACAGATATAATAACACTGAACAAACTCTTCTATTGACTCCAGTTAGACCAACATTGATGCTTCATATGTTTGATTTTATGCAAACTCAGTGACCTTCCTTGTTTCTCAGCTATAAAAACATCACATCAGGCTGTCAGTGGAGTTCAGCGCGTCAGTTTCAACATAAACCATGTTCTCTGTAGCTCTGCTGCTGCTGTTGGCAGCTGGATGTGAGTCTCTCTGGATTTGTTAAAGTCAACAGTTTCTTCTTTTGCAGTATAACTATCATTTGTTACAAAACATTTTCTATTTTCAACAGGTGTGAAGTGTGAACAGTTGACCCAGCCAGCCTCTGTGACTGTGCAGCCAGGTCAACGTCTGACCATCACCTGTCAGGTCTCTTATTCTCTCAGCAGCTACTACACAGCTTGGATCAGACAGCCTGCAGGGAAAGGACTGGAGTGGATTGGAATGAAACATACTTCAGCTTCATACTACAAAGATTCCCTGAAGAACAAGTTCAGTATCGACTTAGAGACTTCCAGCAACACAGTGACTCTAAATGGACAGAATGTGCAGCCTGAAGACACTGCTGTGTATTACTGTGCCAGATACACACAATGGTTAAAGTTAATAGGGAAGCTATACAAAAACCATCAAAAATGTATTTTTACAAAGACCAACATGAGGCAGTAGGAGACCTAAAGTAATAATGGCAGTAAGAGTATAAAACAAAGAGGCACACAATGACAGTAGCAAATGATTACCAACAATGTAATGATTAATAACTGACTGAGTAATAGTTTTATTGAGACTGTTGATGTCTGAATGTATTTTCTCTGTTATAAGGTTTGTAAAGAATACGAACATTCAATTTAAGATATGGTGAGAAATAATAATCACACACTGTGTAATACAGTGTGTAAAACTGGGTAACACTTGTTGTCATTCATACACATTTGAACAATCAAAATGACGCAAAGTTTCCCAAGTATAATTTATTGGGTTTTCACATGCTCACACTACTTAGATTATGGAAACAACAGAATATCTCAACATATATATGTGGACGACACAAATGTACATAACGAACAGCCCATTAGTGCATTGAACAATAAATGCCCAAGATAAATATACATAAATAAATACATATTTAAAACTTTTTTTTTTGGTGCCAAATAACAATTAAAGATCAATGCTCACCTTTAATCACTTAAGTAAAGAATGCCAATGCAATGTACTTCTAATATGTGTCTGTATTACATTTTCTTTCCTTTAATGAACTACGTGTTACAGGACAGTCCATCCTTCTTTTATAGCCTGTCAGTGTCCTTCTCTATGCAACGTAAACTTCCTCACAGTCTGCTATAAAGACTTGATATCATGCTGTCAGTTGCAGCAGAAGAAGAGAAGCTCCCATCAGATCCCCTTCAATAGCAACCATGTTCTCTGTAGCTCTGCTGCTGCTGCTGGCTGCTGGATCCTGTGAGTCTCACTGAGGCAGAGACACTGACAGTATGATCACAGCACACTGTTCACTGCTATTACACTGATTCAATACTCAACATGTTTTCCTCCACAGGTGTGAAGTGTGAACAGTTGACCCAGCCAGCCTCTGTGACTGTGCAGCCAGGTCAACGTCTGACCATCACCTGTCAGGTCTCTTATTCTGTTGGCAGCTATCGCACAGCTTGGATCAGACAGCCTGCAGGGAAAGCACTGGAGTGGATTGGAAGTGGACATGTTGGATACACAACATACTACAAAGATTCACTGAAGAACAAGTTCAGTATCAGCTTGGACTCTTCCAGCAACACAGTGACTCTAAATGGACAGAATGTGCAGCCTGAAGACACTGCTGTGTATTACTGTGCCAGAAAGCCACAGTAACACAAACCATCAGTAGACCTGAACAAAAACCCCTCAGAGCCTGAACACTTGTAACATGAAGCCACCAGAGGAGGAGCCCTCAGACCACTAATGGTTTCAACACCAGCTCACTGTTACAGCAAGGAGAGAAACAGACACAACCCAAATGGTTCTTACAGTAATTAAATGTAACACAGTACAATTAATCAATTGAAATACTCTGACATTGCAATCAGTGATACATCATTGAATGTATATATAACCTTTCAAGTGGTGGAATAAATTCAGTAATTTAACTACAGTATAAATGAATCCTAAAGTAGTCAGTTTCTCTTCCATAATATCATGATTTACTTTTTATGAACAATCCAACATATGTTTGTCAGAGATTCAGGTTCCAACTTCTCTTTATGTGAGATGAAAAACAACACCTGAACATTTCACCTTCATTTCAATTCATTTACATATACTTATACTATACTGATTTACTATCATCAGTATGTAAATCAGCCTCCTTGTGTGTTGCCTCATAAAGAAGTGAAGTGTGTGTGTGTCAGTGAGAGACAGAAGAGCTCACATCAGTTCAGCTTCAACATCACCATGTTCTCTGTAGCTCTGCTGCTGCTGCTGGCTGCTGGATCCTGTGAGGAGCTTTCAGTGGATTCACACTAATACACACATTAGAAACACTGAATAGTCAGATGAATGATGGAGATAATGTTGATTTGTGTTTCCACAGGTGTGAACAGTATTGATCTCATCCAGACAGACTCAATGGTTGTGCAGCCTGGACAGTCTCTGGCCATCAGCTGTCAGGTCTCTGGTTATTCTTTGACTGATGACAGCTATGCAACAGGTTGGATCAGACAGATTGAAGGTAAAACCAATGGACTGGATTTCCAATCGGTGGGGTGGAGGTAGCCTTTACCAAAATAATGCTCTGAAGAACAAGTTCCTTTACCACACACACACATCTACTAGCTCGGTGACAATAACAGGAGTGAATCTACAGCCTGAGGACACAGCTGTGTATTACTGTGTGCGTGTAAGCTACACAGTGATACAAACCACCAACAGACCTGCACAAATACCCAGCAACCAGCATGTGACTCAAACACAAATTTACATGAGATCGCTTTGGATAAATGTAATGTAATCATTCATTATTGCGTTCAACTTAACATGTACAATACAAATGGCCTTTATTTATATTTCTTGGTTAAATGATAGAACACTACAAAACAAAAAAGTGCTCTTGTCTCTAAATATTGTATGTAGAAGGACAAGCAACTGCAATTGAAAAATTAACAAATAATAAATTATGAATATATTATTATAATAATAAATATAACATGTCAAAACAAGTCAAAACTTTGCGTTCAGTCTGCAGTCTCAATAAAACTGTTCAAGGTTTTATTGCAGCTCCCCTATATGTACCTAAAGCAGAAATTACATATTCTGTTAATCTGAGTTTAACAGAATTTCAAGTTTTATGAAGAATCAATAAACACAAATTGATTGATTGATTGAAAACTTTGTGATAACTTTGCTGTGAAAATAAATAAAATTTCTTTCACGTGTCAGAATACATTTTCTTAACATAAGTCCAGTCTTTGACTACTTGTGACAGGACAGTCCAGCTTTCTTTTATAGCCTGTCAGTGTCCTTCTCTATGCAAAGTGAACTTCCTCACAGTCTGCTATAAAGACTTGATATCATGCTGTCAGTTGCAGCAGAAGAAGAGAAGCTCCCATCAGATCACCTTCAATAGCAACCATGTTCTCTGTAGCTCTGCTGCTGCTGCTGGCTGCTGGATCCTGTGAGTCTCACTGAGGCAGAGACACTGACAATATGATCACAGCACACTGTTCACTGTTATTACACTGATTCAATACTCAACATGTTTTCCTCCACAGGTGTGAAGTGTGAACAGTTGACCCAGCCAGCCTCTGTGACTGTGCAGCCAGGTCAACGTCTGACCATCACCTGTCAGGTCTCTTATTCTCTCAGCAGGTACACAGCTTGGATCAGACAGCCTGCAGGGAAAGGACTGGAGTGGATTGGAATGAAACATACTGGAGATTCGTTCTACAAAGATTCCCTGAAGAACAAGTTCAGTATCGACTTAGAGACTTCCAGCAACACAGTGACTCTAAATGGACAGAATGTGCAGCCTGAAGACACTGCTGTGTATTACTGTGCCAGAGAGCCACAGTAACACAAACCATCAGTAGACCTGAACAAAAACCCCTCAGAGCCTGAACACTTGTAACATGAAGCCACCAGAGGAGGAGCCCTCAGACCACTAATGGTTTCAACACCAGCTCACTGTTACAGCAAGGAGAGAAACAGACATTTAGCAATGAAAAAGTAAAAGTACTTCGCTTAGTATAATATGTACAAAAATATTAAATAACTGAAGGCAATTTTCAAAAAGTGTCTTCTATTTCTGACTCACAATATTTATAAGAATGAATCTTCATCCCACATGAAATGAATTTAAATAATGGCATTTTTTTTTACTTAATGGATGTATATTTGTATATATGGATATATATTAATGGAATCCACATACTGAAAATGGTATGACTCTTGAAGACTTTATCACAAACAGTATAAAATAATTAACAACCCTTGTTTTTTTGTCTTTTACTATTTAAATGTAGTTAATCACTTCAGGGGTAGTGTAAAAATGTCAAAGTCTTCACATGATGCAGACTGTGACTCAAGACTGCAAACTCAATGGTTGTGCAGCCTGGACAGTCTCTGATCATCAGCTGTCAGGTCTCTGGTTATTCTTTGACTGATGACAGCTATGCAACAGGTTGGATCAGACAGAGTGAAGGAAAACCAATGGACTGGATTTCCCATCAGTGGGGAACAAGTGGTCTTTACCAAAATAATGCTCTGAAGAACAGGTTCAGCTACAGCAGAGACACTTCTGCTCTAACAGTGACTCTAAAAGGACTGAATCTGCAGCCTGAGGACACAGCTGTGTATTACTATGTACGTGTAATCTACACAGTGATGCAAACCACCAACAGACCTGCACAAATACTCATGACAATATCATGTCATCTGCTCGTCAAAATTTCAAGCCTAGAATCCAAGAAAATAAACATTTTGATTTCCACTTAAAGGAGAATTACGGTCAATTTCAACACGTATTTCTGTTGTTTGTAAATTTGGAGTGCTCTCTGTAGCGAGAAAAACGAAAACAATCGGTGTTGCCTACACCGTATTATCCTCCTGCTAGCGTTAGCACCCAGGAGGCTGAAACCGGGCATGTTTTAAACATTATTTTAGCCTCTTAACATGTTCGAAATGTCATTACAAGTGCCTACCCATGTGAAGTGATTCCTTCCGAGTGAACACAGTGAATCTGACTGCAGTAGAGGTGAAAGAAAAGCATAAAATGTGTGCTAATTCAGCTCTGTTTAGTTCCGGTGTTGAGACAGCAAGACGAGTGCTTCGGGACCGTCTACAAAGTACAACACCAAAAAAATAGGCATATGCTTATTTTTTATAAAAGTAAGTGCTGTAGTACAACTAGCAGGATACAAGTTGTAATTGAGGTAAGTTTGGAGACACTACCTTATTTAATCATTAAATTAATACATATTTTTGTATCTCTTTTCGGTGTTGTACTTTGTAGACGGTCCCGAAGCACTCGTCTTGCCTCTAACGCAGCGTAGGCAACACTGATTGTTTTCATTTTTCTCGCTACTGAGAGCACTCCAAATTTAGAAACATCAGAGCTTGTTATGACCCTGGGGTCATATTTTGTAATTTGTCTCTCACCCTGCACTATCAGTTGATCTCCTCTGAGTGTACACAGGTAATGGAGAACAGGTGCACACACCGGATTGGTCCAGCAGAGCTGATTAGTGCAGAGCAGAGCTTTTTGTTTTTGTTAAGGAACGTTTTAGGTTGTCTCTAGAGTTGTTTTGTTTGTTGTGTTGGGCCCTCATCTCTAAATAAAACATAAACTGCCACTTTGTAATACTTTGTTCAGGCCTTGCTTGGGAGTGGGAAGAGTGGGGGGGGGGCACCCGTTATGTTGCGTTCGGGTTACCCCTAGACATCAGGACGTAACAGAGCTATGTGTTGAAATCGACCAGAATTCTCCTTTAAACAGTAAATCATATTAGAAATATTTCTCAGTTCAATATGCTGTCAGAAAAATACATCTCGTCGTTGACAGGTATTTGGTATTTTTTAGTTTCCCTGCTCTTGTAGAAAACTACTGATGATAAAGTGCTTCTGCTTTCCATGTTCCCTTTTTAAACCTGAAGAGGGAGGTCCATGCAAACTCTTCCTTCCTTATAATCACACCATCAACAGCTCTTAGAACATTTATGACAGAACAACTGGGACACTTTAGAAAACTTAGAAATATTCAGATCAGAAAACACTGGATTACAGTGTTTACTACAGAATGGAGAATATGATTTCATGGAGTTTATTCTTTATAGTTACTTTTCATGGTAAGAGTAATTTCTACTTTAACACACTGAAGACACTCTAGTCTAATATTTAACCTCTGTGATGGATGATTATCACAATTTCTTTCCTTACAGGAGTTTGGAGTGAGATC